>NW_025533524.1:345000-645000 GCF_020615455.1 Coregonus clupeaformis | reverse complement strand
ATTATATAGGGGGGTGATATAGGAGGATTATATAGGAGGATTATATAGGGGGGATATGGAGGATTATATAGGGGGATATAGGAGGATTATATAGGGGGGTGATATAGGAGGATTATATAGGGGGGTGATATAGGGAGGTGATATATGGGGATTATATAGGGGGATTATATAGGGGGGTGATATAGGAGGATTATATAGGGGGATTATATAGGATTATATAGGGGGGTGATATAGGGAGGTGATATAGGAGGATTATAGAGGGGGATATAGGAGGATTATATAGGGGGGTGATATAGGAGGATTATATAGGGGGTGATATAGGAGGTTAGGTGATATAGGGAGGATTATATAGGAGGATTATATAGGGGGTGATATAGGAGGATTATATAGGGGAAATTATATGGTGGGATGATATAGGAGGATTATAGGTGATAGGGGGGTGATATAGGAGGATTATAGAGGGGGTGATATAGGGGTGATATAGGAGGATTATATAGGAGGATTATATGGGGGGGATATAGAAGGATTATATAGTGGGATGATATAGGAGGATTATATAGGGGGGTGATATAGGGAGGTGATATAGGAGGATTATATAGGAGGATTATATAGGGGGGATATAGAAGGATTATATAGGGGGATTATATAGGGGGTGATATAGCATGATTATATAGGAGGATTATATAGCAGGATTATATAGGGGTGGTATAGGAGGATTATATAGGGGGATTATATAGGAGGATTATATAGGAGGATTATATAGGGGGGTGATATAGGAGGATTATATAGGAGGGTGATATAGGGGGATTATATAGGATTATATAGGGGGGTGATATAGGAGGATTATATAGGAGGATTATATAGGGGGGATATAGGAGGATTATATAGGGGGGTGATATAGGAGGATTATATAGGGGGTGATATAGGGAGGTGATATATGGGGATTATATAGGGGGATTATATTGGATTATATAGGGGGGTGATATAGGAGGATTATATAGGGGGATTATATAGGATTATATAGGGGGGTGATATAGGGAGGTGATATAGGAGGATTATAGGGGGGGTATAGGAGGATTATATAGGGGGGTGATATAGGAGGATTATATAGGGGGGTGATATAGGGAGGTGATATAGGAGGATTATATAGGAGGATTATATGGGGGGGATATAGAAGGATTATATAGGGGGATGATATAGGAGGATTATATAGGGGGGTGATATAGGGAGGTGATATAGGAGGATTATATAGGAGGATTATATAGGGGGGATATAGAAGGATTATATAGGGGGATTATATAGGGGGTGATATAGAAGGATTATATAGGGGGGTGATATAGGAGGATTATATAGGGGGGTGATATAGGGAGGTGATATAGGAGGATTATATAGGAGGATTATATAGGGGGATTATATAGGGAGGTGATATAGGAGGATTATATAGGAGTATATAGGGAGGTGATATAGGAGGATTATATAGGAGGATTATATAGGGGGGTGATATAGGGGGATTATATAGGGGGATTCAGCACCCAACCTGTTTATCTTGTGATGGGAGAGGAACAACAATCGCGGTCAGAAAGCATGCATGACAATGCAATGAAAATGACCAAATGGCAACATATACAGTGCCTTCGGAAAGAATTCAGACCCCTTAACTTCTTCCACATTTTGTTACGTTACAGCCTTATTCTAAAATTGATTACATTTTTTTTTTATTCCTCTGCAATCTACACACAATACCCCGTAATGACAAAGCGCAAACAGGTTTTTAGAATCTGTTGCACAAAACTGAAATACCTTATTTACATTAGTAATCAGATCCTTTGCTATGAGACTCAATTGATTGGACATGATTTGGAAAGGTACACGCATCTCTATCTAAGGTCCCACAGTTGACAGGGCATGTCCTGAGTGGCGCAGTGGTCTAAGGCACTGCATCGCAGTGCTAACTGTGCCACTAGAGATCCTGGTTCGAATCCAGGCTCTGTCGCAACCGGCCGCGACCGGGAGACTCATGGGCGGCGCACAAGTCGTCCAGGGTAGGGGAGGGAATGGCCGGCAGGGATGTAGCTCAGTTGATAGAGCATGGCGTTTGCAACGCCAGGGTTGTGGGTTCGATTCCCACGGGGGGCCAGTATAAAAAATAAAATAAAATAAATTCACTAACTGTAAGTCGCTCTGGATAAGAGCGTCTGCTAAATGACTAAAATGTAAATGTCAGAACAGAAACCAAGCCATGAAATCGAAGGAATAGTCCGTAGCGCTCCGAGACAGGATTGTGTCGAGGCTCAGATCTGGGGAAGGGTACCAAAAAATTTCTGCAGCATTGAAGGTCCCAAAGAACACAGTGGCCTCCATCATTCTTAAATGGAAGAAGTTTGGAACCACTAAGACGCTTCCTAGAGCTGGCCGCCCGGCCAGACTGAGCAATCGGGGGAGAAGGGCCTTGGTCAGGGAGGTGACCAAGAACCCAATGGTTGTAAGGGTTGGTGTGACCCAGGTGCGGTGCAGGATAGACAGTAGGCAGTAGGCAAGGATGGTGAAACAAGGATCTTTACTGGTGGTCCAAAAGCCAGGATACAAAACAACAGACTATACATGAAAACAAATGAGGAGCACAAAGGTCTCCAAAAAACAGGCTGACAACAAACAATATGAAATACTAACTCTGACTGGAAAAACACAATGACACAGGGAGAACACTTCTCGAGTACCTGTAACTCCGTCACGTGATCCGACACTGATACGTACTGCTTGACATCAAGGAACTAGCAGAGAAAACTGAGCAAGGGAACACAGGGAAGTGAGGGCATAAATACACAGGTCAATCAGATAGCCACAGGTGACACCAATAGGCAGATAATTAGTCCCGACTGTGAGTGAGGAGGTGCCTATGGTTGTCGAAGGATGACACCTAGTGGGTTGCTCCAGAACTGCGACCCACTCCTGTAACAGATGATCACTCTAACAGAGCTCCAGAGTTCCACTGTGGAGATGGGAGAACCTTCCAGAAGGACAACCCTCTCTGCAACACTCCACCAATCAGGCCTTTATGGTAGAATGGCCAGACGGAAGCCACTCCTCAGTAAAAGGCACATGACAGCCCGCTTGGAGTTTGCCAAAAGGCACCCAAAGACTCTCAGACCATGAGAAACAAGATTCTCTGGTCTGATGAAACCAAGATTGAACTCTTTGGCCTGAATGCCAAGCGTCACGTCTGGAGGAAACCTGGCACCATCCCTACGGTGAAGCATGGTGGTGGCAGTATCATGCTGTGGGGATGTTTTTCAGCGGCAGGGACTGGGAGACTAGTCAGGATCGAGGCAAAGATGAACGGAGCAAAGTATAGAGATCTCCTTGATGAAAACCTGCTCCAGAGCACTCAGGACCTCAGACTGGGGCGAAGGTTCACCTTCCAACAGGACAACAACCCTAAGCACACAGCCAAGACAACACAGGAGTGGCTTTGAATGTCCTTGAGTGGCCCAGCCAGAGACCGGACTTGAACCCGATCAAACATCTCTGGAGAGACCTGAAAATAGCTTTGCAGCAATGCTCCCCATCCAACCTGATGTCATACCCAAGAACTCTCGAGGCTGTAATCGCTGCCAAAGGTGCTTCAACAAAGTACTGAGTAAAGGGTCTGAATACTTATGTAAATGTGATATTTCAGTTTTTATACATTTATGGGGTATTGTATGTAGATTGATGAGGAATAAGGCTGTAACGTAACAAAATGTGGAAAAAGTCAACGGGTCTGAATACGTTCAGAATGCACTGTATACAGTTAACACCCTGCTTACCGCTGAGTCTTTCTGGGTGCGTTGGCGAATGCCCCTGGCTCCAATCACCAGCTCTACTGACAGACTCCAGCCTTGCTGTGGACAGACAGTGGGGTTGCAAGTTAAGTTACATTTCAGACTTGTACAATGTCTGTCAAGTGAACCGAGAAAAAAGGAAAACCCGGGGCACGTCTAATTGTAGATTATTGTAGTGCTGGGATAGAAAAGTCAGCAGTTATGAACGAATGAGGAAGGTCCACACTTGGGTATTTGGCAGTGCATTTGAGGTCAGGTATTTGGCAGTGCATTTGAGGTCAGGTATTTGGCAGTGCATTTGAGGGTCAGGTGTTTCCAGTGTATCCTTGTTGTCTGTAAAGCCAGCGGCAACACTCACCACCAGTTCACAAGGGTAGACCTCTTCGCCAATGCTGAGGAAGTCTGTGAGTGTCTGGAAGAAGCGAACCACGCACTCCTCCTCCTTCAGTGCAGCATACTGCTGGAATGTCTGCTGGATCAGCTTCCGAAGGTGACGAGACTGGGACAGACCACGGCAACATTGGACAACACTTTCATAACCCTATTTTACTATGACGTCACGTGGTAAACAACGCTGCTAGCATAGAAATGATCAGAAATTATCCTTGTTGATATAATAGTGAAGTCGGCTCATTGACAACTTAATTTATGTTAGTAGAAACTTCCAATAATGTTTTTAACGATCGTGTGGATATCAAAATGTATAAATGTACCTTCATGCTGTCAATGAGCTCCTGTGGGAAGAACAGGTTCAGCCCCACGTCCTTCCTTCATTGGAGAGACCAGTTATAATCAATCAAAACAATCAATCCAATGTGATAGAAAAGTCATAGAACTGAAGGTTAGTAGAAAAAACATGTCAAATGTACATACTTACTCTAGCAATTCAAAGTTGGACTTTTTCTCCAGACCTTTAGCGTTCATGTCTTTATAAAACCTCCTGAAGGTGAAGCAGAGAGACAATAATGAAGCTCTATGGACAAACCCACTGTGATGTTGATAATGTCTACACATTGACAATACAATAGGAAAGCCCAACCTCACCTAATCTCCAGACAGCCCAGCTGCAGGGCCATCCCGTCACTGACTTTACTGGCATGATACTGCATGTAGTCACTACGCACCTAACACAGGCAATACCGAGAGAACACATTACATCTGTCTGTAGTCACAATGCATCTACAGTATCCACACAAGGCCAAGACATCAGTGAGTTATCTTTAGATGATGAAGTTCTGGAAAGTATTAATGTGTTCTCTCCATAGTCAGAGTATTAATGTGTTCTCTCTATAGAGTATTAATGTGTTCTCTACATAGTCAGAGTTTTAATGTGTTCTCTACATAGTCAGAGTATTAATGTGTTCTCTACATAGTCAGAGTATTAATGTGTTCTCTACATAAAGTATTAATGTGTTCTCTACATAGTCAGAGTATTAATGTGTTCTCTACATAGAGTAATAATGTGTTCTCTATATAGAGTATTAATGTGTTCTCTACATATAGTATTAATGTGTTCTCTACATAGTCAGAGTATTAATGTGTTCTCTACATAGTCAGAGTATTAATGTGTTCTCTACATAGAGTATTAATGTGTTCTCTACATAGTCAGAGTATTAATGTGTTCTCTACATAGTCAGAGTATTAATGTGTTCTCTACATAGTCAGAGTATTAATGTGTTCTCTACATAGTCAGAGTATTAATGTGTTCTCTACATATATTATTAATGTGTTCTCTACATAGTCAGAGTATTAATGTGTTCTCTACATAGAGTATTAATGTGTTCTCTACATAGTCAGTATTAATGTGTTCTCTACATAGATTATTAATGTGTTCTCTACATAGTCCGAGTATTATGTGTTCTCTACATAGTCCGAGTATTAATGTGTTCTCTACATAGAGTATTAATGTGTTCTCTACATAGAGTATTAATGTGTTCTCTACATAGTCAGAGTATTAATGTGTTCTCTACATAGTCAGAGTATTAATGTGTTCTCTACATAGTCAGAGTATTAATGTGTTCTCTACATAGTCAGAGTATTAATGTGTTCTCTACATAGTCAGAGTATTAATGTGTTCTCTACATATAGTATTAATGTGTTCTCTACATAGTCAGAGTATGAATGTGTTCTCTACATAGTCAGAGTATTAATGTGTTCTCTACATTGACTATGTAGAGAACACATTAATAATCTGAGTATTAATGTGTTCTCTACATAGTCAGTATGAATGTGTTCTCTACATAGAGTATTAATGTGTTCTCTACATAGTCAGAGTATTAATGTGTTCTCTACATAGTCAGTATGAATGTGTTCTCTACATAGTCAGTATGAATGTGTTCTCTACATAGTCAGTATGAATGTGTTCTCTACATAGAGTATTAATGTGTTCTCTACATAGTCAGAGTAGTAATGTGTTCTCTACATAGTCAGAGTATTAATGTGTTCTCTACATAGAGTATTAATGTGTTCTCTACATAGTCAGTATGAATGTGTTCTCTACATAGTCAGTATGAATGTGTTCTCTACATAGTCAGTATGAATGTGTTCTCTACATAGTCAGAGTATTAATGTGTTCTCTACATAGTCAGAGTATTAATGTGTTCTCTACATAGTCAGAGTAGTAATGTGTTCTCTACATAGTCAGAGTATTAATGTGTTCTCTACATAGTCAGAGTATTAATGTGTTCTCTACATAGAGTATTAATGTGTTCTCTACATAGTCAGAGTATTAATGTGTTCTCTACATAGTCAGAGTAGTAATGTGTTCTCTACATAGTCAGGGTATTAATGTGTTCTCTACATAGAGTATTAATGTGTTCTCTACATAGTCAGAGTATTAATGTGTTCTCTACATAGTCAGAGTAGTAATGTGTTCTCTACATAGAGTATTAATGTGTTCTCTACATAGTCAGAGTATTAATGTGTTCTCTACATAGTCAGAGTATTAATGTGTTCTCTACATAGTCAGAGTAGTAATGTGTTCTCTACATAGTCAGAGTAGTAATGTGTTCTCTACATAGTCAGAGTAGTAATGTGTTCTCTACATAGTCAGAGTAGTAATGTGTTCTCTACATAGTCAGAGTAGTAATGTGTTCTCTACATAGTCAGAGTAGTAATGTGTTCTCTACATAGTCAGAGTAGTAATGTGTTCTCTACATAGTCAGGGTATTAATGTGTTCTCTACATAGAGTATTAATGTGTTCTCTACATAGTCAGAGTATTAATGTGTTCTCTACATAGTCAGAGTAGTAATGTGTTCTCTACATAGAGTATTAATGTGTTCTCTACATAGTCAGTATTAATGTGTTCTCTACATAGTCAGTATGAATGTGTTCTCTACATAGTCAGAGTATTAATGTGTTCTCTACATAGTCAGAGTAGTAATGTGTTCTCTACATAGTCAGAGTAGTAATGTGTTCTCTACATAGAGTATTAATGTGTTCTCTACATAGTCAGAGTATTAATGTGTTCTCTACATAGTCAGTATGAATGTGTTCTCTACATAGTCAGAGTATTAATGTGTTCTCTACATAGTCAGAGTATTAATGTGTTCTCTACATAGTCAGAGTAGTAATGTGTTCTCTACATAGAGTATTAATGTGTTCTCTACATAGTCAGAGTATTAATGTGTTCTCTACATAGTCAGAGTAGTAATGTGTTCTCTACATAGTCAGTATGAATGTGTTCTCTACATAGTCAGAGTATTAATGTGTTCTCTACATAGAGTAGTAATGTGTTCTCTACATAGAGTAGTAATGTGTTCTCTACATAGAGTATTAATGTGTTCTCTACATAGTCAGTATTATTGTGTTCTCTACATAGTCAGTATGAATGTGTTCTCTACATAGAGTATTAATGTGTTCTCTACATAGTCAGGGTATTAATGTGTTCTCTACATAGTCAGAGTATTAATGTGTTCTCTACATAGTCAGGGTATTAATGTGTTCTCTCTATAGAGTATTAATGTGTTCTCTCCATAGTCAGGGTAGTGCTTGCTGCCTACCGTACCTGTTGATAGAAATACAGCAGTGTGGTTCTGTCTTCTTTAAACTTTTCCAGGAAGTTGACTGGAATGTAGCGGACTCTCAGGTCATACCTGGGGAGAGATGACCATACCACTGCTTTAGAGTAGGAGTCTTCAACTGAACCGTATTCGTCAATACAATCATCATTGTTCCTGACTACTTCCTCTTGCTCAACCTGGGCTGCGTCTCAAATGGCTCCGTATATTATCCATCATGTGCATTACTTTCTCTCACCCTCCTCTCCTCCACCCTCCTCTCACCCCCACCTCCTGCACTCCCACCTCCTCCACCCTCCTCTCACCCCTACCTCCTTCACCCTCCTCACCCCCACTTCCTCCACCCTCCTCTCACCCCTACCTCCTCCACCCTCCTCACCTCCTCCACCCCTCCTCTAACCCCTACCTCCACCACTCATCTCACCCCCACCACTCCTGCACCTTCCTCTCACCCCCACCACTCCTCCACCCTCCTCTAACCCCCACCTCCTCTACTCCTCCACTGACGCCCACCTCCTCCTCCTCACCCCCCACCTCCTCCCACCCTCCTCTCACCCCCCACCTCCTCCACCCTCCTCTCACCCCCCCACCTCCTCCACCCTCCTCTCACCCCCCACCTCCTCCCACCCCACCCACCCTCCTCTCACCCCCACCTCCTCCACCCTCCTCTCACCCCCACCTCCTCCACCCTCCTCTCACCCCCACCTCCTCCACCCCTCCTCTCACCTCCACTCGGCCTCCACGTGGTGACTCTCATAGCGTTGCTCCACCTCCTCCACCCCACCCCACCCCTCCTCTCACCTCCACTCTGCCTCCACGTGCTGACTCTCATAGCGTTGCTCCACCTCCCCCACGGTCAGGTCTGGATGGAGCCAGTGGAGCTCGTCTGACTTGAGGTGCTTCAGCAGCAGGCCATAGGAGCCTTTATACAGGATGTTAGGGCCCAGCCTACCACTGGTCAGGATAGACTGCACTATAGCCTGGAGGAGACCAGTATGGAGTCAGTCACAGCTAGAATTTGGGGGGCTAGTCTGCGAAGCTATATAGTTAGTTTAAAGTAGTGTATTCTTACAATGTTACAACTAAATAACTAAGTACGCAGTCACAGTATCAAGACAATCCCTCACCCTGATCTGCCAGGAGCTGTCACACTTGACCAGCTTGAAGTTCTTCCCCAGGGTGTTGTTGGTGGAGAAACAGACTTTGAGGATCTTGGTGGGCCCTCCCTCCTCGCTGAAGGGGCTTTGTTGTGGGCCATTGTTGTGACCGGGGCTGGGTAGCCTCCAGGACAGGGTGGTAGTGTCTCCTTGCATCACCTCATACATTCTCAGGGCAGAGAGGAGGACAACGTTAAACTGTATTCATACCTGGGGAGAGGGAGAGCAGAGAGAGAGAGGGGGAGAGGAGGGCAATGTCACACTGATATCATACCTGGGGGGAGAGAGAGAGAGGGGGAGAGGGAGAGAGGGGGGGAGAGGGAGAGAGAGGGGGGGAGGGGGGAGGAGGGAGAGAGAGAGGGGGGTAGAGAGGAGAGAGAGGGAGAGAGAGAGGGGGGGAAGAGGAGGGCAATGTCACACTGATATCATACCTGGGGAGAGAGAGAGAGAGAGGGGAGAGGGGAGAGAGGGGGAGAGGGAGAGAGAGGGGGAGGGGGAGGAGAGAGAGAGAGGGGGTAGAGAGGAGAGAGAGGGAGAGAGAGAGGGGGGGAAGAGGGCAATGTCACACTGATATCATACCTGGGAGAGAGAGAGAGAGAGAGAGAGAGAGAGAGAGAGAGAGAGAGAGAGGAGAGAAAATGGTTCGCTCCTACAGACAGTGAGTCACGTGGCCGTGGCTTGCTATATCAAGCAGACAGGCATCAAGGCATTCAGTTACTGTTCGATTGAACGTTAGAATGGGCAAAACGAGTGACCTAAGTGACTTTGAGCGTGGTATGATCATTGGTGCCAGGTGCGTCTGTTCCAGTACCTCAGAAACAGCCGGCCTCCTGGGCTTTTCACGCACGACAGTGTCTAGAGTTTACAGAGAATGGTGCGACAAACAAAAAACATCCAGTCAGCGGCAGTCCTGTGGGCGAAAACAGCTCGTTGACGAAAGGTTGAAGGAGAATGGCAAGAATCGTGCAAGCTAACAGGCGACCACAAAGAGACAAATAACGGCGCAGAACGGCATCTCGGAACGCACAACCAGTTGGTCCTTGTCACAGATGGGCTATTGCAGCAGACGACCACACCGGGTTCCACTCCAATCAGCTAAAAACAAGAAGAAGCAGCTCCACTGGGCACGCCATCACCAACACTGGACAAATGAGGAGTGTTAAAATATTGCCTGATTCGACGAATCCTGGTTCCTGTTGCGTCATGCTGATGGCAGAGTCAGGATCTGGCATAAGCAGCATGAGTCCATGGCCACATCCTGCCTGGTGTCAACGGTACAGGCTGGTGGCGGTGGTGTAATGGTGTGGGGAATGTTTTCCTGGCACACGTTAGGTTCCTTGATACCAATTGAGCATCGTTTCCATGCCCTGAATCATTCAGGCTGTTCTGAAGGCAAAGGGGTCCTACCCGGTACACCAACCCGGTGTACCTAATAAACTGGCCACTGAGCGCATCTAATTTTCCATGTGATGGAGACAAATCACAAAATGTTTTGAGTAATGGAAACATTCCATGTAGAAGTCACAGCTCTCATACTTTCAACGTTAAATGTGCTTTATATACGAGTATAACTTATACAATAGTAACACCTGTGATGGAACATTTTATGTTTGTGCTTTTCTATTTACCAATTTCTATGTTCTATGTTTGTGCTTTTCTATTTACCAATTTCTATGTTCTATGTTTGTGCTTTTCTATTTACCAATTTCTGTGTTCATGCAAGTGACTGATTGAACGAACCCTCACTATCAGCATCTGCAATTTGGCAGTACGCCCAGACCCTTGTTTTGATATCGCAGTTTTCAAGGTCTCAGCTTAGAGAAGAAGCCTCGTGAGGTATTGGTCTGTCACATGCATGACCCAGTATTGGTCGGCCACATGAACGAAGCAAACGTTAAATGATCAATCAATGATGAATAAGCTAAATCATGAAAATATGACTTGTCTGCAGTATATAAGAGAACTGAACGGGACTGCCCCGTTAGAGCTCCTGACAGACGTTCACAATGATTCATTTAAGACTGACTTTGAGTGTCCCTGTGTAAGAATTTCCACGACACACGTTATATATTAGTAACAATGCTATGCTGCGTGGTGGTATAGTATCAGATAGGGTTCTGACTCACTTCACAGTCGATTCACAGATCTTGATCTACTGATAGCCTTTCCTGTCTCTCTGTGTTCATGTGAAGGCCTGTGTGAGTCAGAAGGTAAGCTCGCATGGCAGTGCACAGGCCTACACGTCACACGGTTGGTTATGTTTCCACTTGCCATTGCAGAAATACGTATTCAACTTGGTCATGCTCGCAGATAGGGGGAGATCACAAATGTCAATTCTTCCCAGTCTGATACTGACATGCAAGTGGTAGGTCACGTTCTGAAATACAGTACTCTATTGTCATATTTATAATGTGTAGGAGTTCACTATGTCCATGTCCTGGTTTGTGTATATATGTGTACGGTACCTGGTAAATATTGGGGGCATCCTGGGATGTGCTTTTGTTTGTTATTGCTCTAAGAGTGAGTTAGCTGGCATTCTCAAGATATAATGGTCTCATTGGTCCCTGCTAATATACAGTTATTTCCATGCTACAGACGAATCACAAATGTACAGCCATCAACATACTGTTGCACATCTAATCTAACATCTAATGTGCTTCCTTGTGTCTATTGTCAGAATAAACACCAATCAACTGGGCTCGCTGGCTGGACAGGCCTTTCTTTAAAAACACAACGCAAGAGAGTTACGAAGTACGATCACATCTGTTAAATACACACACCACTTTTACAAGAGAGCTACGACGTACGGTCATATCTGTTAAACACACACACCACTTTCACAAGAGTTACGACGTACGATCACATCTGTTAAACACCACTTTGAGTATCAAAATGAACCAACATCTTTGGGTTTGTGAAACGGGCCAGTCCCTTTCTAAATGCAACGCAAACAAAAACACATATGAAACAATAACAACTCTGTCAGGGAAAAACACCCCAATGAAGCCATGAGAACTTTAACTAACATTACACTGGCAGTAAGGATATAACTAACATTACACTAGCAGTAAGGACATAACTAACATTACACTGGCAGTAAGGATATAACTAACATTACACTGGCAGTAAGGCCATAACTAACATTACACTAGCAGTAAGGACATAACTAACATTACACTAGCAGTAAGGCCATAACTAACATTACACTGGCAGTAAGGACATAACTAACATTACACTGGCAGTAAGGACATAACTAACATTACACTGGCAGTAAGGCCATAACTAACATTACACTGGCAGTAAGGCCATAACTAACATTACACTGGCAGTAAGGACATAACTAACATTACACTGGCAGTAAGGCCATAACTAACATTACACTGGCAGTAAGGCCATAACTAACATTACACTGGCAGTAAGTACATAACTAACATTACACTGGCAGTAAGGACATAACTAACATTACACTGGCAGTAAGGACATAACTAACATTACACTGGCAGTAAGTACATAACTAACATTACACTGGCAGTAAGTACATAACTAACATTACACTGGCAGTAAGGGCATAACTAACATTACACTAGCAGTAAGGACATAACTAACATTACACTGGCAGTAAGGATATAACTAACATTACACTGGCAGTAAGGATATAACTAACATTACACTAGCAGTAAGGCCATAACTAACATTACACTGGCAGTAAGGCCATAACTAACATTACACTGGCAGTAAGGCCATAACTAACATTACACTGGCAGTAAGGATATAACTAACATTACACTGGCAGTAAGGATATAACTAACATTACACTAGCAGTAAGGCCATAACTAACATTACACTGGCAGTAAGGCCATAACTAACATTACACTGGCAGTAAGGACATAACTAACATTACACTGGCAGTAAGTACATAACTAACATTACACTGGCAGTAAGGACATAACTAACATTACACTGGCAGTAAGGATATAACTAACATTACACTGGCAGTAAGGCCATAACTAACATTACACTGGCAGTAAGGCAATAACTAACATTACACTGGCAGTAAGGACATAACTAACATTACACTGGCAGTAAGGCCATAACTAACATTACACTGGCAGTAAGTACATAACTAACATTACACTGGCAGTAAGGAAATAACTAACATTACACTAGCAGTAAGGACATAACTAACATTACACTGGCAGTAAGTACATAACTAACATTACACTAGCAGTAAGGACATAACTAACATTACACTGGCAGTAAGTACATAACTAACATTACACTGGCAGTAAGGACATAACTAACATTACACTAGCAGTAAGGACATAACTAACATTACACTGGCAGTAAGGACATAACTAACATTACACTAGCAGTAAGGACATAACTAACATTACACTGGCAGTAAGGCCATAACTAACATTACACTAGCAGTAAGGACATAACTAACATTACACTAGCAGTAAGGGCATAACTAACATTACACTGGCAGTAAGGACATAACTAACATTACACTGGCAGTAAGGCCATAACTAACATTACACTGGCAGTAAGGACATAACTAACATTACACTGGCAGTAAGGCCATAACTAACATTACACTGGCAGTAAGGCCATAACTAACATTACACTGGCAGTAAGTACATAACTAACATTACACTGGCAGTAAGGAAATAACTAACATTACACTAGCAGTAAGGACATAACTAACATTACACTGGCAGTAAGGACATAACTAACATTACACTGGCAGTAAGGACATAACTAACATTACACTAGCAGTAAGGACATAACTAACATTACACTGGCAGTAAGGCAATAACTAACATTACACTGGCAGTAAGGCCATAACTAACATTACACTGGCAGTAAGGCCATAACTAACATTACACTGGCAGTAAGGCCATAACTAACATTACACTGGCAGTAAGGACATAACTAACATTACACTGGCAGTAAGTACATAACTAACATTACACTGGCAGTAAGGATATAACTAACATTACACTAGCAGTAAGGACATAACTAACATTACACTGGCAGTAAGGATATAACTAACATTACACTGGCAGTAAGGATATAACTAACATTACACTAGCAGTAAGGCCATAACTAACATTACACTGGCAGTAAGGCCATAACTAACATTACACTGGCAGTAAGGCCATAACTAACATTACACTGGCAGTAAGGATATAACTAACATTACACTAGCAGTAAGGCCATAACTAACATTACACTGGCAGTAAGTACATAACTAACATTACACTGGCAGTAAGGACATAACTAACATTACACTAGCAGTAAGTACATAACTAACATTACACTGGCAGTAAGGACATAACTAACATTACACTGGCAGTAAGGACATAACTAACATTACACTAGCAGTAAGGACATAACTAACATTACACTAGCAGTAAGTACATAACTAACATTACACTGGCATTAAGGACATAACTAACATTACACTGGCAGTAAGGATATAACTAACATTACACTGGCAGTAAGGATATAACTAACATTACACTGGCAGTAAGGCCATAACTAACATTACACTGGCAGTAAGGCAATAACTAACATTACACTAGCAGTAAGGCCATAACTAACATTACACTAGCAGTAAGGACATAACTAACATTACACTAGCAGTAAGGCCATAACTAACATTACACTGGCAGTAAGGATATAACTAACATTACACTGGCAGTAAGGACATAACTAACATTACACTGGCAGTAAGGCCATAACTAACATTATACTAGCAGTAAGGCCATAACTAACATTACACTGGCAGTAAGGCCATAACTAACATTACACTAGCAGTAAGGCCATAACTAACATTACACTGGCAGTAAGGCCATAACTAACATTACACTGGCAGTAAGGCAATAACTAACATTACACTGGCAGTAAGGCCATAACTAACATTACACTGGCAGTAAGGCCATAACTAACATTACACTGGCAGTAAGGACATAACTAACATTACACTAGCAGTAAGGCCATAACTAACATTACACTGGCAGTAAGGATATAACTAACATTACACTGGCAGTAAGGAGAAAAGGGGACAAAGCTGTTACGCAACAAGCACGCTTTCCCACGGCCCATTTTCTCTGCAGTGTGTTCTGTAGTGAGGCACAAACCTGGGTTCAAATAACATTAGAAATCTTTCAAATCATGTTAGCGTTTGCTCTGGTCTGCCTGGAAATACCACATGGGCGGGGGTTTGCACTTTTGCGATTATTCTATTGGTTGGATTGTGCCAGGCAAGCTTAATCAAGCCCAGAGAAAGTATTTGAAATTATTTTGAATAGTATTTGAACCCAGGTCTGGTGAGGCAAGCTGTGGTCTGCATTGAGCCAATTCTGTCCTTGAGAATCACACCTCAACAGAAAATATGTCCCGAAGATTACAGCAGATTCTGTACTAACCAATCAACAACCAACGGGCTGTGTTCAACAAACAACTGATGATTGATTGCAAGCAGTCATTGTGGTTTTAAGACTAACCGAGGGTACACAGCTATGCTCCTGGACATGCTCCTGCGACTAACAGTATCTCTACACTTAGTATGCCAAACATTAAGAACACCTTCCTAATATTGTGTGTGTGTGTGTGTGTGTGTGTGTGTGTGTGTGTGTCTCACTCTGTGTGTGTGTGTGTGTGTGTCTCACTCTGTGTGTGTGTGTGTGTGTGTCTCACTCTGTGTGTGTGTGTTTGCGTGTGCGTGCGTGTGTGCGTGTGCGTAAGTGCCTGCGTGCGTGTTTGTCTGGGAGATACTCCCCACAGCACCTAGCACCACCACATGGGTTTGTGGGAGGGAGGGGTTGGAACGCTACAATCCTACGATCGAGACGCTCAGACAATATTACATAACAGGCACCTCATTACTTCCTGTTCAATCATTTTCATGTAATAGTACATGGTTCAGAGCATTTTGATAACGAATACTTTAAATGCTGTGAACTCTGAAAGGTTAGTATGGTCAGTTGCTAATAAAGTTTGACCATTTGAGATGTTTTCTAGTTACAAACGATTGCACAGGAGGAAAGCAAGGGTAAGGTTTCCAATCTCCTGTCTTGCGTAATGGCATGCCATTCTACAGTATATTAGTAGCTGTACTTTGAGAAACCCAATCCAAACATCTCCATGAAAAACAGTTACGAAAATATTTTCTTAATGAAAAATGGGACCTTTCATTGAAACACAAGTACTTACATTTAGTCATTCAGCAGACACTCTTATCAAGAGCAACTTACAGTTAGGTAGCTTGGTATGACAACCAACCTGGCTTTATATATACACTGAACAAAAATATAAACTCAACATGAAACAATTTCAACGGTTTTACTGACTTATAAGGAAATCAGTCAATTGAAATAATTTTATTAGGTCCTAATCTATGGGTTTCACATGACTGGGCAGGGGGGCAGCCATAGGTGGGCCTGGGAGGGCATAGGCCCGCCCACTGGGGAGTCAGGCCCGCCCACTGGGGAGTCAGGCCCGCCCACTGGGGAGTCAGGCCCGCCCACTGGGGAGTCAGGCCCGCCCACTGGGGAGTCAGGCCCGCCCACTGGGGAGTCAGGCCCGCCCACTGGGGAGTCAGGCCCAGCCAATCAGAATTAGTTTTCCCCCACCAAAGGGCTATATTACAGGCAGCCACTGTAGTTGCATTTGCCTATGGGTTTTCACAATAACGTCAATGCTTTGAGTAAAGCCAGTGTGTCTATGTATGCAGATGACTCAACACTATACATGTCAGCTACCACAGCGACTGAAATGACTGCAACTCTTAACAAAGTTGCAGTTAGTTTCAGAATGGGTGGCAAGGAATAAGTTAGTCCTAAATATTTCTAAAACTAAAAGCATTTTATTTGGGACAAATCATTCACTAAACCCTAAACCTCAACTAAATCTTGTAATGAATACTGTGGAAATTGAACAAGTTGAGGTGACTAAACTGCTTGGAGTAACCCTAGATTGTAAACTGTCATGGTCAAAACATGTTGATGCAACAGTAGCTAAAATGGGGAGAAGTCTGTCCATAATAAAGCGCTGCTCTGCCTTCTTAACAACACTATCAACAAGGCAGGTCCTACAGGCCCTAGTTTTGTCGCATCTGGACTACTGTTCAGTCGTGTGGTCAGGTGCCACAAAGAGGGACTTGGGAAAATTACAATTGGCTCAGAACAGGGCAGCACGGCTGGCCCTTAACTGTACACAGAGAGCTAACATTAATAATATACATGTCAATCTCTCATGGCTCAAAGTAGAGGAGAGATTGACTGCATCACTACTTGTATTTGTGAGAGGTGTTGACATGTTGAATGCACCGAGCTGTCTGTTTAAACTACTAGCACACAGCTCGGACACCCATGCATACCCCCACAAGACATGCCACCAGAGGTCTCTTCACAATCCAAGTCCAGAACAGACTATAGGAGGCGCACAGTACTACACAGAGCCATGACTACATGGAACTCTATTCTACATCAAGTAACTGATAACAAGCAGTAGAATCAGACTGTGAAGAGACACACACACACAGACACAGACACATGCTAACACACGCACTCTACACACACATTCACATCAGTGGAGGCTCCTCAGAGGAGGAAGGGGAGGACCATCCTCTTCAGTGATTTTCAGAAAAATAAACATTGTAAAACAGTTAAAAAGTTATCCTTTTTAGATAAAACTAAACTACATATAATCACGTCACCAAATAATACTAGAGAGAGAGATTGTCATTTTTTTTCCCACTTTTAGTTTCACTTACTTAGCTAGCAAATGCAGCTAGCTAGTTTAGCCTACTCAAACACCCTGCTCAAACAGAGGGTTGCCATGTTAGCTAGCTGGCTATGACTTTCCAACACAACACTGGAACTCTTCCAAGTCAAGGTAAGCTTTTGGTTTTACAAAATTATTGCCACCGGGGCCCGCCGGTATAACTGCTTACTGACTGTACACTGTAACGTTACTGCATGATTGTAGTGGGTTTACAAACACGTTAGTTCTATTAGCTATGTTGACTATGACGTTTATTTTAGCTAATATGGGGACAACGATAAAGGCTGTGTGTAGCGGTTATGATATGGTTTGGCTTGGAAAGGTTTTTATGCCTGGTCACATACACAGACGAAGGGAAAAGGTGAGAGGAGGAGAGAGCATAGACGCGCGAATGAATACAACATGGCTGCTATGAAAGTGAACTGTGTTTACGCGTGATCAGGGGTGTGTTCATTCCTGTTGAAAAAACGTTTCTTAAACAGAACAAAACGGGGATAAACATACCTGAAGTTGTCCAATAGAAACTCTTGTTTGCAACTGTTGGACGAACGATTACACCGCCTGTCACCTCAAATTTCTCTCTCGAACATGTGTGCAGCTACGTTGTAAACTTTCATTCATAGGCTAGGTTATAGCAACCTCGTGATGGGTAAAGGGAAAATTAGAGTATCAGGTAGACCTATCAATGTTACATTGAACTGGGTGAATAAAATATGAATAACATGGGAAAAAATAATCATCCTCCCTCATCTTAAACAGAACTGACCGCCACTGGTACACATGGATGTTGTATTGTAGATATGTGGCAGTTGAGTAGCGGCCTGAGGGAACACACTTAATGTGTTGTGAAAAGTGTTATGAAATGTAATGTCATGTAATATTTTTTTACTGTATATAACTTCCTTAATGTTGCTGGACCCCAGGAAGAGTATTTGTATTTATTATGGATCCCCATTAGTTCCTGCCAAGGCAGCAGCTACTCTTCCTGGGGTCCATCAAAATTAAGGCAGTTATACAATTTTAAAAACATTACAATACATTCATGACAGATTTCACAACACATTAAGTATGTGCCCTCAGGCCACTACTCTACTACCACATATCTACAATGCAAAATCCATGTGTACGTGTGTGTAGAGTGCGTCTGTTATCATGTGTGTGTCTGCCTGTGTTTGTGTCTGTTCACAGTCCCTGCTGCTGCCTTGGCAGGAACTAATGGGGATCCATAATAAACCCCAGGAAGAGTAGCTGCTGCCTTGGCAGGAACTAATGGGGATCCATAATAAACCCCAGGAAGAGTAGCTGCGCCTTGGCAGGAACTAATGGGGATCCATAATAAACCCCAGGAAGAGTAGCTGCTGCCTTGGCAGGAACTAATGGGGATCCATAATAAACCCCAGGAAGAGTAGCTGCTGCCTTGGCAGGAACTAATGGGGATCCATAATAAACCCCAGGAAGAGTAGCTGCTGCCTTGGCAGGAACTAATGGGGATCCATAATAAACCCCAGGAAGAGTAGCTGCTGCCTTGGCAGGAACTAATGGGGATCCATAATAAACCCAGGAAGAGTAGCTGCTGCCTTGGCAGGAACTAATGGGGATCCATAATAAACCCCAGGAAGAGTAGCTGCTGCCTTGGCAGGAACTAATGGGGATCCATAATAAACCCCAGGAAGAGTAGCTGCTGCCTTGGCAGGAACTAATGGGGATCCATAATAAACCCCAGGAAGAGTAGCTGCTGCCTTGGCAGGAACTAATGGGGATCCATAATAAACCCCTGGAAGAGTAGCTGCTGCCTTGGCAGGAACTAATGGGGATCCATAATAGATACAAATACAGTGGGTAACATCCATAAAGGGCAGGAACAGGTCCCGATAACAGGAATGTGAGAGCTGACCTCTGGAGGGTTTAATATTTAACAGGCAAACACTAAACCCTGAGCACCAGAGGTACAGATAGGGAGACCTCGACAGGGTTGGAAGTATGTTTGTTTGTTTGTTTGTTTGTTTGTGTGTGTGGACAGGGTTGGAAAGATTGGACAGCCTACAGGGAAACAGCCCTGACAAAACTGTTACGTAGAAGAATGAAAGGCTAAAAACAGATGGAGAAAGTAAAAACATGTAATCTAGTTTTACTGTGGGGCAACATTAGAAAACTGACAGAGCAAAGTATATGTTCAAATGCACTATGCCTTCAACACAGCAACTGTGTAGGCAGCCTGGTGCACCTTCAATGCAACTAGTTAGGGACCATCAACAAAGTGCATTATCACAATATTCAAATTTCAATAGCACCATGTGACTTAGCAACCTCGTTTCAACTGTCCATTATTCCATATATATATATAAAATTACTTAAACTTCAATAGCTCCTTTGGATAACTTTGGATTGTTCAGAGGGTAGGGACACACATCACACATAGTCCCTAAGTAATTTAAACTGCTGAACCTCTCTACCCGTTCTCAATTGAGGGTCGGCTGAAATCAGCCTTCTATCTGAAGTCAAAGAGGACCTCCTTTGCTTTCTCCACAAAGTCATTTGCAATGTTTCATATTCATGTATTTTCTGTGTCTTATGTGAATGGTGTATAACTCTTTAATACATGTCTATCTCATGTTTATTACCAATTTGTTATGCATCTATATTTCTTACTTTATTCCATGTTCCAGAAACTATGCTGATGATCAACCATTACCACGTCTACCTCCATGTTTCCAGAAACTATGCTGAGGATCAACCATTACCACGTCTACCTCCATGTTTCCAGAAACAATGCTGAGGATCAACCATTACCACATCTACTCCATGTTTCCAGACACTATGCTGAGGATTGCAAAAATCTCTGAAGCTGGAGACTCTTATCTCCCTAACTAACTTTAAGCATCAGTTGTCAGAGCACCTTACCGATCACTGCACCTGTACACAGCCCATCTGAAATTAGCCCACCCAACTACCTCATCCCCATATTGTTATTTATTTTGCTCATTTGCACCCCAGTATCTCTATTTGCACATCATCGCTTGCACATCTATCATTCCAGTGTTAATACTAATTGTAATTATTTTGCACTATAGCCTATTTATTGCCTTACCTCCATAACTTGCTACAATTGCACACACTGTATATATATTTTCTGTTGTATTTTTGACTTTATGTTTTGTTTTACCCCATATGTAACTCTGTGCTGTTGTTTTTATCGCACTGCTTTGCTTTATCTTGGCCAGGTCGCAGTTGTAAATGAGAACTTGTTCTCAACTGGCTTACCTGGTTAAATAAAGGTGAAATTAAAATAAATAAAATAAAAGGATCAACCATTACCACGTCTACCTCCATGTTTCCAGAAACTATGCTGAGGATCAACAATTACCACGTCTACCTCCATGTTTCCAGAAACTATGCTGAGGATCAACCATTACCACGTCTACCTCCATGTTTCCAGAAACTATGCTGAGGATCAACCATAAGTATCATTTTTTGTTTTATCTGTTGTTGTCTAGTACTGTATTTGTGCTAGCTAGGGCCATCTACTTGAAGTGCTGTCTGTCTTCCCAGTGGCCTACTTAGTGTGTGAACTGCTGACTGCTCATAACGTGCAGCTGATTGTTGACACATCAAACAGGATTGAGGGGAAGGGCAAAACTAAGACCGTCGCTGAAACAAAGACGGTTCTGCCAAGTTGTTCTGTGGAGTTGTTCCAGGAGGGAGAGAGAGGAAGGCTCTCTCACTGGAGTAGCTTACCTAGTCTTCTACAGATTCTCATTTTGCTCTTTTGTAGCTTTTGTCAACTATGTGTGTGTTTTCTATACCTGTTCCTCCCCCTGTAGGCTTTACAGAGACGCTCCCCAACCCTTGGCTGCAACCCTTCTAACAGAACAGGGCTGCTGTTCCTCCCCCTGTAGGCTTTACAGAGACGCTCCCCAACCCTTGGCTGCAACCCTTCTAACAGAACAGGGCTGTGGGCAGCTGAGCGAAAATGGAGGAAAAGTAAACTTCTGAAGGACCTATCATCCGTTCACTCCCTCCGCTCTACCTTCCCTTCCTCTCTATCCGCTGCTAAAGCCATCTGTTCACTCCCTCCTCTCTACCTTCTCTTCCTCTGTATCCGCTGCTAAAGCCATCCTTTCACTCCCTCCTCTCTACCTTCTCTTCCTCTCTATCCGCTGCTAAAGCCATCCTTTCCCTCCCTCCTCTCTACCTTCTCTTCCTCTGTATCCGCTGCTAAAGCCATCCTTTCACTCCCTCCTCTCTACCTTCTCTTCCTCTGTATCCGCTGCTAAAGCCATCCTTTCACTCCCTCCTCTCTACCTTCTCTTCCTCTGTATCCGCTGCTAAAGCCATCCTTTCACTCCCTCCTCTCTACCTTCTCTTCCTCTGTATCCGCTGCTAAAGCCACTTTCTATCACTCTACATTTTTTAGCTTCTGCCTCTAACACTAGGAAACTATTTTACCCCCCCCCTTTAACCACCTTCTCCCCCCTCCCTTTTAAACTTTCTCCTCCCTCCCTTTTAAACCTTCTCCCCCCTCCCTTTAAACCTTCTCCTTTAAGCCATAGACTGTTCTCTGCTTCAGCACGGCAAGCGTTACCGGTGCATCATGTCTGACACCAACAGGCTCCTGAACAGCTTCTATCCCCAAGCCATAAGACTGCTAAATACCTAACAGAATGGCTACAGGAACTGTCTGAGTTGACCCTTGGATTTTATTTGTATTTTTGCACTGTCTCTATACACACTCACAGGACTCTGCACACTCACAGGACTCTGCACACTCACAGGACTCTGACCAACTTTCTCGTTATCTCTCTCAAAACGATCTTCTTGACCCTAACCAGTCAGGCTTCAAGGCGGGTCACTCAACCAAGACTGCTCTCCTCTGTGGCACGGAGGCTCTCCGCACTGCCAAAGCTGACTCTCTCTGTTCTCATCCTCCGCTGCCTACGACAGTGAACCATCAGATCCTCCTCTCCACCCTCTCAGGGCTGGGCATCTTAGGCTCTGCACACTCTTGGATTACATCCTACCTGGCAGGCCGCTCCTACCAAGTGACGTGGAGAGGATCTGTGTCTGTACCACGTACTCTCACTACTGGTGTCCCCCAGGGCTCGGTTCTAGACCCTCTCCTCTTCTCTCTATACACCAAGTCACTAAGCTCTGTCATATCCTCACATGGTCTCTCATATCATTGCTATGCGGATGACACTCAACTACTTTTCTCCTTCCCCCCCTTCTGACACCCAGGTGGTGACACGCATATCTGCGTGCCTTGCAGATATCTCAGCTTGGATGTCGGCCCACCATCTCAAGCTCAACCTCCACAAGACAGAGCTTCTCTTTCTCCCAGGTAAGGCCTGCCAGCTCCAAGACCTCTCCATCATGGTTGACAACGCCACTGTGTCCCCCTCCCAGAGTGCAAGGAACCTTGGCGTGACCCTGGACAACACTGACATTCTCTGCAAACATCAAAAGCAGTGACTCTGCCCATCTTCTGAAAACATCTGTAACCCTACCTCTTCAAAACAAAAATTATCTTAAATAATCCCACAGCACCCCCCCTTTGCACCATTCCTTTTGTGAACTAACACTTGATTGGCATCAAATACAATTTCTTTGGATCACTAGAAAGAAAAAGATGGATCTATTCCTGCCAGTGAAATCATGGCACACATTTATCATCACAACATTACTAACTTCTGAAGGCTATGGAGTCAGACTGATAGAAGACATTAACCACAATGCCTTTCAAATTCAAACTACGGAAGGACTTAAAAGATAAATATGCCACTTGAAATTGGATTTAAATATTACATAATTCCAGCAACACTCTGAACACATCACAACACATCCAGGAACTCAATGGCAAAGGAGAGTAGATTATTGTTGTACACTCTTTAGAAAAAAGGTGCTAAATAGAACATATAGACTACTTCTGCTTGTCCCCATAGGGGAACCACATTAGGTGCCAGGTAGAAACCTTCTGCTTGTCCCCATAGGGGAACCACATTAGGTGCCAGGTAGAAACCTTCTGCTTGTCCCCATAGGGGAACCACATTAGGTGCCAGGTAGAAACCTTCTGCTTGTCCCCATAGGGGAACCACATTAGGTGCCAGGTAGAAACCTTCTGCTTGTCCCCATGGGGAACCACATTAGGTGCTAGGTAGAAACCTTTACAGAGGGTTCCATCTAGAATGAGAAATGTACAACAATAACATCAATCAATCACTGTGTACAGTGTTTGTGTGTGTGTGTGTGTGTGTGTGTGTGTGTGTGTGTGTAGAGACAGAGAGAGAGAGAAACAGAGAGATAGCGGAGGATCAGAGGGACTATGCCTAAGATCACACAGTACACCAGATAGGACAGACTGACCCTAGCCCCCCGGCACATAGGCTATTGCAGAATAGATACTGCGGACTGAGACGGGGGGGTTGGGCAACACTGTAGGCCTGTCCAAAATTACTCCCAGACAGGGCCAATCAGGCAGGATAAACACCACCCAATTTGCCAAAGCACAGCCCCCCACACCACTCAACGGAAATCCACAGACCACTAACTTACTACCTTGAGACAAGGTTGAGTATAGCCCAGGAAGATCTCCCCCACCACACTAGCCCTAGCAAAACTGGACAGGAAGACCCAAGGGAGTCGAGTACATTTACATTTACATTTTAGTCATTTAGCAGACGCTCTTATCCAGAGCGACTTACAGAAGCAATTAGGGTTAAGTGCCTTGCTCAAGGGCACATCGACAGATTTTTCACCTAGTCGGCTCGGGGATTAGAACCAACGACCCTTCGCTCTCAACCACTAAGCCACCTGCCGCCCACTTTCATCTACTTACACGCCTTCTTAAAAGTGAAATGTTTTCAGTCACTTCATGGGGAAGATAGTGCATTCAGAAAGTACAGTATTCATAGCCCTTGACCTGAATTAAAAATGGATCAACAGTGGAGTACAGTGAACAAAGCCTGGCATGATGAGCCCTCATAGGGAATGCA
Organism: Coregonus clupeaformis; assembly: GCF_020615455.1. Taxonomy (NCBI): domain Eukaryota; kingdom Metazoa; phylum Chordata; class Actinopteri; order Salmoniformes; family Salmonidae; genus Coregonus; species Coregonus clupeaformis. The sequence goes on along the minus strand of NW_025533524.1, from coordinate 620,219 downwards.
TGTGAGAGCACGAGCAGGCCAGTGAATATGCCTCCCTAATACGGTCAGAGAATCCCAGGAGAGAGTGGGGAGCCGGCCAAGCACAGACAGCAAGGGTGGGTCCTCTTGCCAGTGCCTTGCCATTCACCTTTGCACCCCCGAGCCATAGGACTTACTGAAGAGATGATTCTTCAGTGAAGACTTAAAAAAGGTTGAGACCAAGTCTGTTTCTCTCACATGGATCAGCAGACCATTCCATAAAAAGGGGAGCTCTAGAGGAGAAAGCCCTGCCTCCAGCTGTTTCCTTTGAAATGATAATAATAATAATAATAATAATAAATGATCATGAAAATAAGGAGGCCTGCGTCTTGTGACCGCAGCGTACATGTAGATACATTATCTACGGCAGGACCAACTCAGAGAGACAGGTAGGAGCAAGTCCATGTAATGCTTTGTAGCTTAACAGTAAAACCTTGAAAATCAGCCCTAACCTTAAACAGGAAGCCAGAGGCTAGCACTAGAGTAATATGATTTTTAAAAAACGTTTGGTTCTAGTCAAAACATCTAACAAGAAATGGGAGACTTGGGGCTGAATGGAGGGTAACATAGGTGCTGTCTGAAGATATGGTTATAAATATGCAAATGGAGTGATGGATGTTCCAGGAGTTTAAGAGGAGTGCAGCTGAGCTGAAGGCACTGAAGACAAGGTCCCCAGTGGCCAGGAGTCTGGTGTTAATGGTGATAAGGAAGCTGGAGTGCAGCTGAGCTGAAGGCACTGAAGACAAGGTCCCCAGTGGCCAGGAGTCTGGTGTTAATGGTGATAAGGAAGCTGGAGTCAGATGAGCGGAGTGAGTGACAGGGGATTTAGATGTGCAAGCATGTCAGAGAGGTAGGAAAGATCCAGGATGTGGAGAAGATGTGCAGGATAGATCCAGGACATGGAGAGATGTGCAGGATAGATCCAGGACATGGAGAGATGTGCAGGATAGATCCAGGACATGGAGAGATGTGCAGGATAGATCCAGGACATGGAGAGATGTGCAGGATAGATCCAGGACATGGAGAGATGTGTACGTGAGCAGTGGAGTCGGTGGAGAGTGGATGTGATGTTTTCCCAGGTTTTGGCGCGGATGTAGGGAAGTTTCGGTTTCCAGTGATGTGAAATAAAGGATCCAAGGAGAGAGCGAAAAACGACGGTCTGCAAAGTTCTCCAACAGCCTTACTTTATACCAGAACATCAGATAAGGACCCAGAGGAGGGACAACACTATCTTTTCCCTCCCCTTGTCAGCCCATCAAAATGCCTGTAAACAGATGGAGCCATGAAGGTAAGGTAACACAAAAATGTTCTACCCTTCAGGGTGGGCACTGAAGCAACAGAATTCTGAACATATTGAAGAGGGTTGACAGAGAGGCTATAGAGACGAGCGTTGCAGTCGTCCAGGTAAGAGGTGACAATCTGTCAAAAATGGAACTAATAAATGAACGTATTTTTTTTTTATAAATAAATAAATAAAAGGGTACCAAAGGGTGTGTGATGTGCGTCCCTACCCTGTGACAATACAACATTTGGTTTAAGGTGCCCGTGTGATCAAGGAGCTATTGGAATTCAAAGTCAAACATTCAACAAATAAATTAAGGTAAAAGAAAATGTAACCATTTTTCATTAAATTGTGCGATGTGTGTCCCTACCCTGTGAACAATACAACGTTGATTTAAGGTGTGTAGATCACATGGTCAAGGAGATATTGAATTAAGTTTTTTTTTAGATTTTGACATTAAATAAATATATATATTTTTTTTTACAAAATAACATGTTGGAATCATTTTATGAGAAAACCAAAGGGTGTGCAACTTGCCTCTCTATGAAAGATACAATGGACAGTTGAAATTGGGTTGCTAAATCACTTGGTGTAAGAGCTATTTGAATATTGTGATCATGCACTTTGTTGACGGTCCCTAACTAGTTGCATTGACTTTGAGCCGGCTGCCTACAACGTTGCTTTGTGATTATGAAACTCGGGTCGGACTCGGGAAAATAAGACCTGTGCAATGTTGTACAACTTTTTTCCTTCATAAAGAGCCTCACCTGAGGTATATAGCTCAAATCGTTCCCGAGCTATAGAAGTTTGAAGGTCCAAATGTCTGTTGAATATCGAATCTCAAACCAACTTTACCACGGAAATCCACCTCACTTGTCAAAACCAAAACACAGATAGATACACCCTCTATACTTCCCTATTCTGTAAGAGAGTCAGTGGAGCAATAAGACTTGTTTTGGAGTATATAGGATTGCATACTGCAGCGTCATACACCCAGGCGCTGGAATTACGTACCAACAATTTCACCTGCACAGACCTGCAGAGTGATAATCGAGATTCTTCCAACTGAACTCAGGTGGCAAATGCAATGGAAGAAATTCCACACATTGTGCATATGTTGTTCAAGTTCAAATGCTTGAATCCGAAGGTATTTCTTTCATATATCTATATTGGTAAAGGACTCATACCATTAAGGCATGTCAATCAATCTATTACAAATGTTGTCCTCAGTCTTCATGTTTTTCACATTTCATTTAGACACATGACATGACATATTTGTAAACTGCTAGAAATAATATGATGTTCATGGTATAATTTTACTGACTTCAAACGACTCTTGAATAGTTTCGTTTTGAGTAAACGGTCAACAATAATTAACAACTCCAATCGCTTGAAATACCTTGACGCGTCTAACGTCCCGTTGCCTCTCCTACACCTGAAGTTAAGCCTACAGTTGTAAAAACACTTCTTATATTGATTTCTAGGAATTTGTCTCTTACCTAATTTGAGGACATGTTACTCCACGAGCATCTGCACGGAAATGTTATATTGTATTTCTGGCAGCTCTGCTTTGGGCCTAGTCCGTTGAGTATTACCAGGTATTCCCTCGAATTAAAAAGTGTATGTGACGCAGGAAGGTATGTGCTCAAGCCAAGCCACTCCCCTTGTCTCTACAACCCCCTCGGTTGGATACTTCCTTATTTCTACCAATGACTTAATTAATGCAACATATGTCTTCTGTAGGTCTACTCTGGTTAGGTTGAATGTTTTAGGAGGCAGTGTTTTGCAGATTCAGTACAGTCATGGTCAAACGTTTTTGAGAATGACACAAAGACACATTTTCACAAAGTCTGCTGCCTCAGTTTTGATGATGGCAATTTGCCACTCCCTTGTCTCTGCAACCCCTTGGTGGGATACTTCCTTATTTCTGTGGTATGGACATCTATTACAATTTCTATTTGTGTTTTGTGCAAGTAACAGTTATGTTATAAACTACGTTTGTGAATTATTTTTTTTATTTTTTTTTAAAGTTGGGTTCAAAACGTTTATATTCTCTGTGGGACTACACACTATATTGTCTTAAAGTGTGCATGCATAAACTATTCAAAACATAAAGGGTAGTGGGGAAAAAAATGTGTGTCTAATGTGTTTGCCAGAGAAATGGTTATGTATGGTGTAGAAACACAAGATACATGACCAATTACTTAATTCATGCAAAATATGTCTTCTGTAGGTCTACTCTGGTTAGCTTGAATGTTTTAGGAGGCATTGTTTTGCAGATACAGTATTTTACACAGCGAGGAGTATAGGAATCCATCCTTGGGTCGCCTAATAACCAATACAGAACACTAGATGGTGCCATAGATCTGTTTCTAAAACAGATCTATGGCACCATCTATAGCCTTTTGGGGGCCGCCAAGACTTATTTACATTGACATGTTAGCAGACGCTCTTATCCAGAGCGACTTACAGGAGTAATTAGGGTTAAGTGCCTTGCTCAAGGGCTCATCAAGAGATTTTTCACCTAGTCGGCTCGTGGATTCAAACCAGCGACCTTTCGGTGACTGGCCCAACGCTAGGCTACCTGCCTCCCTTATGCCATGTTAATGTGTTCTGAGTGAGAGTGACTAACAAAATCAATGGGGGGCCCCCTGGAGGTCCGGGCCCCTGGGCACGTGCCCTGCGTGCCCTGTCGGTATTCGGCCATGATAACTACAAGTTTACATAGCTGGCTAGACTAATTTACCAATCAAAATATTGTTAGTTGACATGGCTAATTGAGTTACTGTCAGGTGACTGACATAACAAGAGAATAATTGCTGATGCACAACCAAATGTTTAACTTGCACCTTGTGTATTCTACTGTTCTAACGCTCAACAGTAAGTTGGGACCCCGACAGTCACTGAGGGCATGTGGCCGGCCTTGTTCCTACACCCAGTTGAGTTACCTCCCTGGTTGGTTGGGCTGTTTCCCATTATAGAGAATGTAGACGGAACAGCATATACAGAGGGGGGGAACATGAGGCTGTAGAAGGAACAGCATAAACAGAGGGGGGGAACATGAGGATGTAGAAGGAACAGCATATACAGAGGGGGGAACATGAGGCTGTAGAAGGAACAGCATTTACAGAGGGGGGAACATGAGGCTGTAGAAGGAACAGCATATACAGAGGGGGAACATGAGGCTGTAGAAGGAACAGCATAAACAGAGGGGGGAACATGAGGCTGTAGAAGGAACAGCATAAACAGAGGGGGAACATGAGGCTGTAGAAGGAACAGCATAAACAGAGGGGGGGACATGAGGCTGTAGAAGGAACAGCATTTACAGAGGGGAAAACATCTCAACACAACATACCAACCTGATTTTGGGGGGGCATCATTTTCCACCTACTCCACCTCACTCAGCCATCCAAACTCTCTCATACCAGTCACTCCACTCCAGCCAGTATGTCAGGGAGTTCGGAATAGTTGTGAGTGTGTGGATTCTAGACTAGAGAGAGTGGGCTTGGCATATCTGTGGTTGTGTCCTAGTCATACCATTCCAGTCCAGTCCTGTAGTAGGTCACCAGGGAAGGGAAATGGCATAACTATGGTTGTGTACTTAGACAGTGACAGCTGCTATGGGGGTTCATGTCTGGGGCAGGAGCGGGCAGTGAACAAGCCTCACCCTCTCACCACCCAACCTGGGCCAACAACATTACACCAACACCCCCACACGGACTATATCAACAACACAGTACCACTGCGTCAAAGGCAGGTGCCACACCATGCACACACACACACACACACACACACACACACACACACACACACACACACACACACACACACACACACACAATGGTCTGACTGGTGTTGTGCCAATAGCAATATATCTACAGTTGAAGTCGGAAGTTTACATACACTTAGGTTGGAGTCATTAAAACTTGTTTTTCAACCACTCCACAACTTTCTTGATAACAAACTATAGTTTTGGCAAGTCAGTTAGGACATCTACTTTGTGCATGATACAAGTCATTTTTCCAACAATTGTTTACAGACAGATTATTTCACTTATAATTCACTGTATCACAATTCCAGTGGGTCAGCAGTTTACATACACTAAGTTGACTGTGCCTTTAAAGAGCTTGGAAAATTCCAGAAAATGATGTCAGGGATTTAGAAGCTTCTGATAGGCTAATTTACATCATTTGAGTCAATTGGAGGTGTACCTGTGGATGTATTTCAAGGCCTACCTTCAAACTCAGTGCCTCTTTGCTTGACATCATGGGAAAATCAAATGAAATCAGCCAAGACCTCAGAAAAATAATTGTAGACCTCCTGAAGTCTGGTTCATCTTTGGGAGCAATTTCCAAACGCCTGAAGGTACCACGTTCATCTGTACAAACAATAGTACGCAAGTATAAACACCATGGGACCACGCAGCCGTCATACCGCTCAGGAAGGAGACGCGTTCTGCCTCCTAGAGATGAACGTACTTTGGTGCGAAAAGTGCAAATAAATCCCAGAACAACAGCAAAGGACCTTGTGAAGATGATGGAGGAAACAGGTACAAAAGTATCTATATCCACAGTAAAACGAGTCCTATATCGACATAACCTGAAAGGCCGTTCAGCAAGGAAGAAGCCACTGCTCCAAAACCGACATAAAAAAGCCAGAGTACGGTTTGCAACTGAACATGGGGACAAAGATCGTACTTTTTGGAGAATGTCCTCTGGTCTGATGAAACAAAAATAGAACTGTTTGGCCATAATGACCATCGTTATGTTTGGAGGAAAAAGGGGGCGGCTTGCAAGCCGAAGAACACCATCTCAACTGTGAAGCACGGGGGTGGCAGCATCATGCTGTGGGGGTGCTTTGCTGCAGGAGGGACTGGTGCACTTCACAAAATAGATGGCATCATGAGGAAGGAAAATTATGTGGATATATTGAAGCAACATCTCAAGACATCAGTAAGGAAGTTAAAGCTTGGTCGCAAATGGGTCTTCCAAATGGACAATGACCCCAAGCATACTTCCAAAGTTGTGGCAAAATGGCTGAAGGACAACAAAGTCAAGGTGTTGGAGTGGCCATCACAAAGCCCTGACCTCAATCCTATCGGAAATGTGTGGGCAGAACTGAAAAAGGCGTGTGCGAGCAAGGAGGCCTACAAACCTGACTCAGTTACACCAGCTCTGTCAGGAGGAATGGGCCAAAATTCACCCAACTTATTGTGGGAAGCTTGTGGAAGGCTACCCGAAACGTTTGACACAAGTTAAACAATTGAAAGGCAATGCTACCAAATACTAATTGAGTGTATGTAAACTTCTGACCCACTGGGAATGTGATGAAAGAAATAAAAGCTGAAATAAATCATTCTCTCTACTATTATTCTGACATTTCACATTCTTAAAATAAAGTGGTGATCCTAACTGACCTAAAACAGGGCATTTTTACTAGGATTAAATGTCAGGAATTGTGAAGAACTGAGTTTAAATGTATTTGACTAAGGTGTATGTAAACTTCCGACTTCAACTGTAGGTACTGTATCTGGGCAGAGAGGTGGCATGGGTGGCCCTATCCCTTTCAATTCTCTACCAACTATCCCTTTAAATGATCTACCAACCATCCCTTTCAATTCTCTTAAAAGGACTCACAAGCTGGAAGTAGCCAATAGCTGAGTGATTATGAAATTTGGGAACAGTGGCAAGGTAAGAACGGCACCAGGGAAAAGGATGACGAGCTTTGAGATCAGTGTTGCCGTTTTGCCACAAGGGGGCATAACAACACTAATGTAATGAGAACGCGAATGCGACTGTGCTCACATCACATCTATAAATTGTCCAGAATAGGCTACACAAGAAAATTAAACGTTTTCAATTCTTACTGCTATTCAAGGTCAGTGTATATATTCCTTCCTATGTCACTGAAAGATGTGGTAAGGTAATGACAGTAGGTGAAATATATTAACACTGTTGCTAAACACTGGAATTTCTTCCCAGTAGTTATTTTTAGCAACTCCTCTATTAGGAGCAATGATGACGATCATGTCCCCCCCCCCATACACACACACACCCTCTCCTCATTACCACAGACCCCACCTTCAGGGAAACTCCCAGAAGGCTTTGGGTGTAAAGGGGACAACATGGAATTCTTTGATCTAACATCTTCAAAAAACCCTCCCTTTCCCTCTCAATTTAAGGGCTTTATCGTCATGGGAAACGTATGTTAACATTGCCAAAGCAAGTGAAATAGATAATAAACAAAAGTGAAATAAACAATAAGTATTAACAGTAAACATTACACTCAGAAGTTCCAAAAGAATAAAGACATTTCAAATGTCATATTATGTCTATATACAGTCGTGGTCAAAAGTTTTGAGAATGACACAAGTATTGGTCTTCACAGAGTTCGCAGCTTCAGTGTTATGAGATATTTTTGTCAGATGGTACTATGGTATACTGAAGTATAATTACAAGCATTCCATAAGTGTCAAAGGCTTTTATTGACAATTACATTAAGTTTATGCAAAGAGTCAATATTTGCAGTGTTGACCCTTCTTTTTCAAGACCTCTGCACTCTGCCCTGGCATGCTGTCAATTAACTTCTGGGCCACATCCTGACTGATGGCAGCCCATTCTTGCATAATCAATGCTTGGAGTTTGTCAGAATTTGTGGGTTTTTGTTTGTCCACCCGGCTCTTGAGAATCGACCACAAGTTCTCAATGGGATTAAGGTCTGGGGAGTTTCCTGGCCATGGACCCAAAATGTCGATGTTTTGTTCCCCGAGCCACTTAGTTATCACTTTTGCCTTATGGCAAGGTGCTCCATCATGCTGGAAAAGGCATTGGTCGTCACCAAACTGTTCTTGGATGGTTGGGAGTTGCTCTCGGAGGATGTGTTGGTACAATTATTCATTCATGGCTGTGTTCTTAGGCAAAATTGTGAGTGAGCCCACTCCCTTGGCTGAGAAGCAACCCCACACATGAATGGTCTCAGCATGCTTTACTGTTGGCATGACACAGGACTGATGGTAGCGCTCACCTTGCCTTCTCCGGACAAGGTGTTTTCCGGATGCCCCAAACAATCGGAAAGGGGATTCATCAGAGAAAATGACTTTACCCCAGTCCTCAGCAGTCCAATCCCTGTACCTTTTGCAGAATATCAGTCTGTCCCTGATGTTTTTCCTGGAGAGAAGTGGCTTCTTTGCTGCCCTTCTTGACACCAGGCCATCCTCCAAAAGTCTTTGCCTCACTGTGCGTGCAGATGCACTCACACCTGCCTGCTTCCATTCCTGAGCAAGCTTTGCACTGGTGGTTCCCCGATCCCGCAGCTGAATCAACTTTAGGAGACGGTCCTGGCGCTTGCTGGACTTTCTTGGGCGCCCTGACGCCTTCTTCACAACAATTGAACCACTCTCCTTGAAGTTCTTGATCCGATAAATGGTTGATTTAGGTGCAATCTTACTAGCAGCAATATCCTTGCCAGTGAAGCCCTTTTTGTGCAAAGCAATGATGACGGCACGTGTTTCCTTGCAGGTAACCATGGTTAACAGAGGAAGAACAATGATTTCAAGCACCACCCTCCTTTTAAAGCTTCCAGTCTGTTATTCTAACTCAATCAGCATGACAGAGTGATCTCCAGCCTTGTCCTCGTCAACACTCTCACCTGTGTTAATGAGAGAATCACTGACATGATGTCAGCTGGTCCTTTTGTGGCAGGGCTGAAACGCAGTGAATTTGTATTTGTGGTCCTGGCAACTGGACCTTTTTTGGAAACCTATTTTTGACACTACCCCTCCTAACCCGACCACTATCCCCTCTCTCTACCCCTCCTAACCCGACCACTATCCCCTCTCTCTACCCCTCCTAACCCGACCACTATCCCCTCTCTCTACCCCTCCTAACCCGACCACTATCCCCTCTCTCTGCCCCTCCTAACCCGACCACTATCCCCCAACACTACCCCTCCTAACCCGACCACTATCCCCTCTCTCTACCCCTCCTAACCCGACCACTATCCCCTCTCTCTACCCCTCCTAACCCGACCACTATCCCCCAACACTACCCCTCCTAACCCGACCACTATCCCCTCTCTCTACCCCTCCTAACCCGACCACTATCCCCTCTCACTACCCCTCCTAACCCGACCACTATCCCCCAACACTACCCCTCCTAACCCGACCACTATCCCCCTCTCTACCCCTCCTAACCCGACCACTATCCCCTCTCTCTACCCCTCCTAACCTGACCACTATCCCCTCTCTCTACCCCTCCTAACCCGACCACTATCCCCTCTCTCTCCCCCTCCTAACCCGACCACTATCCCCTCTCTCTACCCCTCCTAACCCGACCACTATCCCCTCTCTATACCCCTCCTAACCCGACCACTATCCCCTCTCTCTACCCCTCCTAACCCGACCACTATCCCCTCTCTCTACCCCGCCTAACCCGACCACTATCCCCTCTCTCTACCCCTCCTAACCCGACCACTATCCCCTCTCTCTACCCCTCCTAACCCGACCACTATCCCCTCTCTCTACCCCTCCTAACCCGACCACTATCCCCTCTCTCTACCCCTCCTAACCCGACCACTATCCCCTCTCTCTACCCCTCCTAACCCGACCACTATCCCCTCTCTCTACCCCTCCTAACCCGACAACTATCCCCTCTCTCTACCCCTCCTAACCCGACCACTATCCCCTCTCTCTACCCCTCCTAACCCGACCACTATCCCCTCTCTCTACCCCTCCTAACCCGACCACTATCCCCTCTCTCTACCCCTCCTAACCCGACCACTATCCCCTCTCTCTACCCCAACACTACCCCTCCTAACCCGACCACTATCCCCTCTCTCTACCCCTCCTAACCCGACCACTATCCCCTCTCTCTACCCCTCCTAACCCGACCACTATCCCCTCTCTCTACCCCTCCTAACCCGACCACTATCCCCTCTCTCTACCCCTCCTAACCCGACCACTATCCCCCTCTCTACCCCTCCTAACCCGACCACTATCCCCTCTCTCTACCCCTCCTAACCCGACCACTATCCCCTCTCTCTACCCCTCCTAACCCGACCACTATCCCCTCTCTCTACCCCTCCTAACCCGACCACTATCCCCTCTCTCTACCCCTCCTAACCCGACCACTATCCCCTCTCTCTACCCCTCCTAACCCGACCACTATCCCCTCTCTCAACCCCTCCTAACCCGACCACTATCCCCTCTCTCTACCCCTCCTAACCCAACCAATATCCCCTCTCTCTACCCCTCCTAACCCGACCACTATCCCCTCTCTCTACCCCTCCTAACCCGACCACTATCCCCTCTCTCTACCCCTCCTAACCCGACCACTATCCCCTCTCTCTACCCCTCCTAACCCGACCACTATCCCCTCTCTCTACCCCTCCTAACCCGACCACTATCCCCTCTTTCTACCCCTCCTAACCCAACCACTATCCCCTCTCTCTACCCCTTCCTAACCCGACCACTATCCCCTCTCTCTACCCTCCTAACCCGACCACTATCCCCCAACACTACCCCTCTCCTAACCCGACCACTATCCCCTCTCTCTACCCCTCCTAACCCGACCACTAACCCCTCTCTACCCTCCTAACCCGACCACTATCCCCTCTCCCTACCCCTCCTAACCCGACCACTATCCCCTCTCTCTACCCCTCCTAACCCGACCACTATCCCCTCTCTCTACCCCAACACTACCCCTCCTAACCCGACCACTATCCCCTCTCTCTACCCCTCCCTAACCCGACCACTATCCCCTCTCTACCCCTCCTAACCCGACCACTATCCCCTCTCTCTACCCCTCCCTAACCCGACCACTATCCCCTCTCTCTACCCCTCCTAATCCGACCACTATCCCCTCTCTCTACCCCTCCTAACCCGACCACTATCCCCTCTCTCTACCCCTCCTAACCCGACCACTATCCCCTCTCTACCCCCTCCTAACCCGACCACTATCCCCTCTCTCTACCCCTCCTAACCCGACCACTATCCCCTCTCTCTACCCCTCCTAACCCGACCACTATCCCCTCTCTCTACCCCTCCTAACCCGACCACTATCCCCTCTCTCTACCCCCCCTAACCCGACCACTATCCCCTCTCTCTACCCCTCCTAACCCGACCACTATCCCCTCTCTCTACCCCTCCTAACCCGACCACTATCCCCTCTCTCTACCCCTCCTAACCCGACCACTATGCCCTCTCTCTACCCCTCCTAACCCGACCACTATCCCCTCTCTCTACCCCTCCTAACCCGACCACTATCCCCCTTCTCTACCCCTCCTAACCCGACCACTATCCCCTCTCTCTACCCTCCTAACCCGACCACTATCCCCTCTCTCTACCCCTCCTAACCCGACCACTATCCCCTCTCTCTACCCCTCCTAACCCGACCACTATCCCCCTCTCTCTACCCCTCCTAACCCGACCACTATCCCCTCTCTCTACCCCTCCTAACCCGACCACTATCCCCTCTCTCTACCCCTCCTAACCCGACCACTATCCCCTCTCTCTACCCCTCCTAACCCGACCACTATCCCCTCTCTCTACCCCTCCTAACCCGACCACTATCCCCCAACACTACCCCTCCTAACCCGACCACTATCCCCTCTCTCTTCTTAATGATGGCTAAAATATGAGTCTTTCCCTTGATGGTGACTGAGTCGACAGAGACCTCTTTATTTTCCAATGTTGATCATTATGACATCATTGGTCTGCTATTCCATAATGGTTTTAGTAGGGGGTAGTCGTCAGTTTGCTCACCACTGACCTCTAACCTGTGGCATAGATTGGACACCTGCAGTACTGAAGGAAAGGCCATGACTGAGAGCAAAAGGCTGGAACGAGGGGGAACTCCTGTGGGTGAGGAGGGGAGGGGAGGTAGGTGTGTGGGGGGAGTGCATGTGCGTGTGTGTGTGTGTGTGTGTGGCAGATTGTGTAAGTGGTCAGAATTAATCCCATCTAAACACACCACACACACACACACACACACACACACACACACACACACACACACCCAAAGTGTAAAATGTAAATGTAAATGAAGTGGCCAGCACAGTGAGTGGATTATAGACCTGTCCTGCATTACAATAGAAGTGAGAAGTAGTGGGGGGAGGGGGGGCACAACCCCAACATTACCATACATTCCTGCCTAGTAAACAGGTTGAAATGCAGAAGAATGCTCCCCCAGACATCACCAAGGGTCATTATGGGACGTTGTTTAGGGTAATATACAATCAAGGCTGTCACAGCAGAGGAGAACGTCCCACAGTAAAAACAGCATCAGATACAGGTCAGACCAGATCATTATTGAAATCACTGGCCACTATAAGAAATGGAACACTAGTCACTTTTAATAATGTTTACATTTCTTGCACTACTCATCTCATATGTATATACTGTATTCTATGCTATAATATTCTACTGTATCTTAGTCCATGCCGCTCTGTCATTGCTTGTCCATATATGTATATATTCTTAAATTCCATTCCTTACTAGATTTGTGTGTATTGGGTATATGTTGTGAAATTGTTAGATATTGCTGCACGGTCGGAGCTAGAAGCACAAGCATTTCGCTACACCCGCTATAACATCTGCTAAAACACGTGAAAGTGACAAATAAAAACGGATTTGATTCAAATTGAATTAGACCTGGTGCGCATCCCAAAAGGCACCCTGTTCTCTATTTAGTGCACTACTTTGGAGTCTCTATGTAGGGAATAGGGTGCCATTTGGGACTAAAGGCTGATAATAGGTGTCTGAAGGCTCTGGTGATGTTGTAGCTCAGCTGGTAGAGCACGGCGCTTGTAACGCCCAGGGTAGTGGGTTCGAACCCCGGGACCACCCATACGTAAAAATGAATGCACACATGACTGTAAGTCGCTTTGGATAAAAGGGTCTGCTAAATGGCATATTATTATTATTATTATAGAGAAAGGATTTCTGAATGTCACACTAACCCTCTAATGTTGTGGGAAATAGTGATAAAAGAAACCCATTTGGATAGGGCTTTTACGTGGTCCTATTTTCTCATAAAGCTAACGAGCGTTGCCTAATCAAGGGGGACGCGCCGGGTTCAAGTCCTGCACACAGCTGCTCCCCCATTGCTACAACATCTCATAACATTCTTCCCAAAAAGTAAAGCCACCCTAGCTTGAATATGTGCTAAAGGGGATTTTGTGGATAGCACTGAAAGCTTAGAAGGCATATAGAGCCAGCCCCTTGGGGAGCAGTTGATATGTCTGTCAGTCACAGGCTGGGTACGAGCCCCATATCCCTATTCCTCATGGGCCCTGGTCAAAAGTAGTGCACTATATAGGGAATGGGATGCTATTTAGGATACAGTCTGACGTCTCTGCCTTGCCTAAATGAAACATTCCTGGGATACTATTCCAGGTCAGTCAGAATTCCTGGGACGACATTCCGGGTTTGGTATTCTTGAAGTCCTGGAACACAAAGGGCAACGTTGGCATGGCTGGCACGCTCGCTTGGACGGAGGGAAGGTTTATAGGGGCACCAGCTGCAATGGGGCATCAGCTGGTGCAAGAATATCACTGAGGTCAAGCCTGGCAGTGGTCTGTGTGTGTGTGTGTGTGTGTGTGTGTGTGTGTGTGTGCGTGTGTGTGTGTGTGTGTGTGTGTGTGTGTGTGTGTGTGTGTGTGTGTGCGTACGTACGTGTGAGTGTGTGTGCAAATGGTGGCACACACATAACATGGGATGCCAAACCATCAGGGAATTTAACCAGTTGAGTGTGGGTTCAAATCCCTCTCTGGGACACAGTGTTGATACACAATAGATTAGACCAAAGCCGTGTAGAATGTTGGTATCATTCCACTCAGATAAATGTACAAGAGTGGCTGTGGGAACGGTATGTCAGGGAGTGTGAGAATGAAATAAATCAAACGGCGGCACCACATACAGTCTGCTGTATGCTGACCTACAAAATCACGTTTTTTGGAGGATCGTAAACAAAAACATTTGCTCATTTTAGATCAAGTGGGTGACAACGGTAGGCAAAGTGAACAGACAGTAGGTCTTTACAAAGGCATACAGAACAACGTATGAATACTGTCCTGTCATTGAGCCACGTCCATGAAGTACACTTGATATTAAAATACAACATAAAACAAAATCAAATAAATGCCACTTCTTGGATGTGAGCGCTAAGACGTCACATTATCTCCAGGAAACGTTGCATCTCCTCTACCAACAGTGCTTATTCAATTTGTCATTCTGAGGCAGTAACAAAGGCATTTGAATCAATATGCTCTGAATGGCCAGCACTATCCTCTTAGATATTCAGATGAAAGACACACACCGACAGAAGCTGAAACCACAAGAAGAAGAAGAAGAAGAAGGGGAGGGGGTAATGATGTCATCCCTGTGGCTCAGACGGATAAGTGTGTGTGTGTGTGTGTGTGTGTGTGTGTGTGTGTGTGTGTGTGTGTGTGTGTGTGTGTGTGTGTGTGTGTGTGTGTGTGTGTGTGTGTGTGTGTGTGTGTGTGTGTGTGTGTGTGTGTGTGTGTGTGTGTGTGTACTGATAAACTAAGCTGGGTTTGAGATAATGGGGACCTTTCTGGAAAGGTGATGTCATTCTTCCACCACTAGCCTCCCCCTCTCCCTCCCTCCATCCATCTCTCTCCCCCTCTCTCTCTATCTGCTGTATCTATTCCTCTGTCCCTCCCTCCCTCCCTCCCTCCCTCCCTCCCTCCCCCCTCCCTCCCTCCCTCCCTCCCTCCCTCCCTCCCTCCCTCCCTCCCTCTTTGAATCCCAATGCAGGCGGTGAATTAGCTTCTGAATAGGCAGGGGTGTAAACTCCACCTCCCACTGAGCTACTGGCTGTGACGTGGGAGATGTTTAATACTCGGTGTGTGTGTGTGTGTGTGTGTGTGTGTGTGTGTGTGTGTGTGTGTGTGGACGGGAGGGAGGGAGGGAGCTGTATCTGCCCGCAGTAGTCAGTCACACACTGAGACCAATCACTTAAAAAGCTGGCAGGCTTCCAGGCTGGTAGGGGCTTGTGATGCTGAGGCTGGGGGAGAGGAACTGATGGTGTTGGGGATCTGGTGGTGTTGGGGGATCTGGTGGTGTTGGGGTTCTGGTGGTGTTGGGGTTCTGGTGGTGTTGGGGATCTGGTGGTGTTGGGGTTCTGGTGGTGTTGGGGTTCTGGTGGTGTTGGGGTTCTGGTGGTGTTGGGGTTCTGGTGGTGTTGGGGCTCTGGTGGTGTTGGGGGTTCTGGTGGTGTTGGGGTTCTGGTGGTGTTGGGGTTCTGGTGGTGTTGGGGTTCTGGTGGTGTTGGGGATCTGGTGGTGTTGGGGTTCTGGTGGTGTTGGGGCTCTGGTGGTGTTGGGGCTCTGGTGGTGTTGGGGCTCTGGTGGTGTTGGGGCTCTGGTGGTGTTGGGGTTCTGGTGGTGTTGGGGATCTGGTGGTGTTGGGGCTCTGGTGGTGTTGGGGCTCTGGTGGTGTTGGGGCTGGTCAAAGGTAGTGCACTAAATAGGGAATAGGGTGTCATTTGGGACGCAATCCACACTGTTACCCTCAGCCTTGGGTTCTGCTCATTTACATTTCTGGGACTTCACAGCCCTTCAGAGGTCCTTTCTGGGACTTCACAGCCTTTTAGAGTTCCTCTCTTTAAAAACGTTTCTCAGACTTTAAAACCCTTCAGAGTTCCCATCTAAAAACGTTTCTCAGACTTTAAAACCCTTCAGAGTTCCCATCTAAAAACGTTTCTCAGACTTTAAAACCCTTCAGAGTTCCCATCTAAAAACATTTCTCAGACTTTAAAACCCTTCAGAGGTCCTCTCTCAAAACGTTTTCATCCAACACTCCAATACTTTTTCTCCCCTGAAATATATTCCTTTTTTTTGACATTTGCATTTTCATTGCAGCTCTGAAAGCTGCTGTTTCTTCATAGAAGTGTCTATCCAGTGCCAGACTGCCAGACACAAAGACACACTTCCAGACAAACAAACACACACACAAAGATAAAGATGTAAATGAAGAGAATAATGATGTCATGCTATGATGTCATGCTATGATGCCATGCTATGATGCCACGCTCTGATGCCACGCTATGATGTCATGCTATGATGCCATGCTATGATGCCACGCTATGATGCCACGCTATGATGCCACGCTATGATGCCATGCTATGATTAATTTATAGTTATACGAACTAGAATGTGACAAATGTAAATATTTTCTTAATGCTTAAAACTACAATTTTTTAAAATTCCATGTGAATTCAGAATGCAGATATGGTCCTGCGTATGACCGCTAGGGGGCGGTGTTGTTCAATCTACCGTAGTCATGGCTACTAGGAAATGGCGCCCACCTTACTGCTGTTCCTCACCCAATCAGCAACAATGGTAGTTAATACCATTTTTAGGTTATCTGCTGAGTGCCTCTCCTCCATGTTCTCATTGGTCAATACATGACACTTCCTGTCCCGCTCCTCATCAATGTGATGGCTCGCTGCAGTGACGTATGGCAGCGTGTTCATAGAACATCCAACGATCTGTTGTTAACGCCACGTATGGGGGGTGTTTGAGAGCTCGCGCTTTGTACTCGCAGAGAAATCATTGTACAATTTCTCCGTCCGGGCCGTCACGTTTTCCCTGCGACTTGTCATCTTGTAGTCTGGTTCTAGGGATGCCATCAGGGCGTTGAAGCAGACATCCTCTACCATTGACAATGGCTGCATATCAACTACAAACCATTTTCTGTAATCAGCGCTGTTATTTTCTCGGTGTGGATCTCAACCATTTGGGTCTCACGGCGTCTCCCTTTCAGCATTGCACCTGTACTGCCACTGTAGCTCAATACCACCTTGCAACGTTTGCATTTCACCACTTTCTCATTTAACTTCTCTAAGTATTGCCGTACAGGACTTCGCTGCTGTCGCTTCCTCGTCTCACTCTCTGCCATTTTTTCCAACAGTTAACGGCGATGACGTGCGGAGCGTTTTATATCCGTGGCAAATCATTTGAAAGATGCATATCTCCTCCTAACGTTACAGCATTGTTGCGTTATATATTTGTTTCATTGGTATTTTTCCCGTTATGATGATGATCGGGGCCTGTTAGTGGTAGTTTTGTGATTAACTGCGCTGCTGTTTAAATTTCCGGGGGGAAAAAAACAGAAAAAACATTGTGTTTCGGTTGAATATGTTTTCTAAACGTTAACGATCCCAATTTCGTTTTAAACGTTTCAACATTCAACACCCTTAATACGAACCCATAGGGGTCAATATTAAACTGACAACATAGCTGTCCATAATACTATTAGGAATATGTCTATCACGTTACATGTTGACATTAGATTAACCACGGCACCATCCTTTTCACTTTACCCTAGAAGTGCTGCTATGACATTGAGGGCAACTCTAATACTCTACAGCAGATATCTCCTATTACACCTTGTCATACACTATCCAACCTCCCTTTCACTTGGACAATTAGACAAAACAAGCAGTTCTGGTGTATGAAGCTCTGGGAAGCGACTGACTGGACTTTCACTCTGCACTCTCCTGCACTTGCCTGTCGAGCCAAGGACTCAAGGCAGCATGTGTGAGCTGTAAACAAGCTACCTCCCCTCCTTCCCCACACACACTTAACTCTCTCTCTCTCTCACACATACACAGCTCAAGCTGTATCTAGGCAAAATAACCCTCAGAAACCACAAGCATGTGTACGATAACGTGATTGCAATTTATGTATGTCACCTCTCCTCCCATCTTCCCACCACAAGCACACACACACACAGACACACACACAAACACACACACACACACACACACACACACACACACACACACACACACACACACACACACACACACACACACACACACACACACACACACCCAAACACACACACACACACACCCAAACACACACACACACACACACACACACACACACCACACACACACACACACTATATGATCATATGATTGCATAACATTTATGTCGTCCCACTGGACTAGGAACAGAGAAACCCGAATGTCCATCACAAACCACCATGTCCACACCCTCAGTCTACGTAGTGAAATCTAATAGAAATGCAAAACAGGCAGTAAAGTGAAAACGACATCTGAAATAGCTGGTGTACTGCCCAATCACATGTACATCAAAATGGCATGTTGGTCTGACGTTGCCACTGGCGGGTAGTCTAAGGATGTGTCCCAAATTGAACACTATTCCCTATATATCCCTACCCCTGACGTGACCACGTGGACGATGCCTCTTATCGCTCCATTGTGAATGTCTGTGTGCGCGTGAGTGTGCGCGTGAGTGTGCGCGTGAGTGTGTGTTTGTGTGTGTGTGGTGTGTGTGTGTTGTGTTGTGTGTTGTGTTGTGTGTGTGTGGTGTTTGTGTGTGTGTGATGTGTGTGTGTGTGTTTGTGTGTGTGCGGTGTGTGTGTGTTTGTGTGTGTATGATGTGTGTGTGTGGTGTGTGTGTGTGATGTGTGTGTGTTTGTGTGTGTATGATGTGTGTGTGTGGTGTGTGTGTGTGTGTGTGTGGTGTGGTGTTGATCCTGATGTCATTTTTCCCCTCAGAGGTTCTGTCCATACAGGATCTCAGATGAAAAGAGAGGATAATGTTTTCGGAGCTATTTCTGTCAGGGCATGTGGCTCTCCCCTGAATGAACAAACACACCCCTCCTCTGCCTCTCCATTCAGGACCAGGACTACTTCCATAGCATGATTGCGTCCAAAATGAAACTCTTTTCCCTATTTAGTGCACTACTTTTGACTGGGCCCACAGGGGCCAAGCTTGTGAATCTCCACTGAAATTGCTTTATTTTAGTCCACGAATACCAACCCCTTTATAATGTCTGAAAGTGCCACTCTGGCAATCCTTAGAGATATAAAAACATTGTCTGTGGTTGCTCTGATGAGTGTCAAGCCTCAAACATGTTACATACCAACCATCTCCCACGGCAACCTCCACCTTCACCTCCTCCACTTAGTCAAGACCTATACCACCCACAGCCCAACCACACCCCAAATACAAAGACCTATACCACCCACAGCCCAACCACACCCCAAATACAAAGACCTATACCACCCACAGCCCAACCACACCCCAAATACAAAGACCTATACCACCCACAGCCCAACCACACCCCAAATACAAAAACCCATACCACCCACAGCCCAACCACACCCCAAATACAAAAACCTATACCACCCACAGCCCAACCACACCCCAAATACAAAGACCTATACCACCCACAGCCCAACCACACCCCAAATACAAAGACCTATACCACCCACAGCCCAACCACACCCCAAATACAAAGACCTGTACCACCCACAGCCCAACCACACCCCAAATACAAAGACCTATACCACCCACAGCTCAACCACACCCCAAATACAAAGACCTATACCACCCACAGCCCAACCACACCCCAAATACAAAGACCTATACCACCCACAGCCCAACCACACCCCAAATACAAAGACCTATACCACCCACAGCCCAACCACACCCCAAATACAAAGACCTATACCACCCACAGCCCAACCACACCCCAAATACAAAGACCTATACCACCCACAGCCCAACCACACCCCAAATACAAAGACCTATACCACCCACAGCCCAACCACACCCCAAATACAAAGACCTATACCACCCACAGCCCAACCACACCCTGAATAAATGATGACTTCAGGAATTCTATCAATTCCGCCTCTAAACGAAATGGCACATGTTAAGGTTCACAAGAACATTCCAGCAACAGTTGGAAACATGTTCACTATATATACAAAAGTATGTGGACACCCCTTCAAATTAGTGGATTCTGCTATTTCAGCCACACCCGTTGCTGACAGGTGTATGAAATCGAGCACACAGCCATGCAACCTCCATAGACAAACTTTGGCAGTAGAATGGCCTGTACTGAAGAGCTCAGTGACTTTCAACGTGGCACCATCATAGGATGCCACCTTTCCAACATGTCAGTTCGTAACATTTCTGCCCTGCTAGAGCTGCCCCTGGTCAACTGTAAGTGCTGTTATTGTGAAGTGGAAACGTCTAGGAGCAACAACGGCTCAGCCGCGAAGTGGTAGGCTACGCAAGCTCACAGAACGGGACCGCCGAGTGCTGAAGTGAGTAGCGTGTAAAAAATGAATGTGCCTTTAAACAGCTTGGAAAATTCCAGAAAATGATGTAATGGCTTTAGAAGCTTCTGATAGGCTAATTGACATCATTTGAGTCCATTGGAGGTGTACCTGTGGATGTATTTCAAGGCCTACCTACAAACTCAGTGCCTCTTTGCTTGACATCATGGGAAAATCAAAAGAAATCAGCCAAGACCTCAGAAAAAAATTGTAGACCTCCACAAGTCTGGTTCATCATTGGGAGCAATTTCCAAATGCCTGAAGGTACCACGTTCATCTGTACAAACAATAGAACGCAAGTATAAACACCATGGGACCACGCAACCGTCAAACCGCTCAGGAAGGAGATGCGTTCTGTCTCCTAGAGATGAACGTACTTTGGTGCGGAAAGTGCAAATCAATCCCAGAACAACAGCAAAGGACCTTGTGAAGATGCTGGAGGAAACCGGTACAAAAGTTTCTATATCCACAGTAAAACGAGTCCTATATCGTCATAACCTGAAAGGCCGCTCAGCAACGAAGAAGCCACTGCTCCAAAACCACCATAAAAAAGCCAGACTACGGTTTGCAACTGCACATGGGGACAAAGATCGTACTTTTTGGAGAAATGTCCTCTGGTCTGATGAAACAAAAATAGAACTGTTTGGCCATAATGACCATCATTATGTTTGGAGGAAAAAGGGGGCTGCAAAGAACACCATCCCAACCGTGAAGCACGGGGGTGGCAGTATCATGCTGTGGGGGTGCTTTGCTGCAGGAGGGACTGGTGCACTTCACAAAATAGATGGCACCATGAGGAAGGAAAATTATGTGGATATATTGAATCAACATCTCAAGACATCAGTCAGGAAGTTAAAGCTTGGTCACAAATGGGTCTTCCAAATGGACAATGGCCCCAAGCATACTTCCAAAGTTGTGGCAAAATGGCTTAAGGACAACAAAGTCAAGGTATTGGAGTGGCCATCACAAAGCCCTGACCTCAATCCTATAGAAAATCTGTGGGCAGAACTGAAAAAGCGTGTGCGAGCAAGGAGGCCTACAAACCTGACTCAGTTACACCAGCTCTGTCAGGAGGAATGGGCCAAAATTCACCCAACTTATTGTGGGAAGCTTGTGGAAGGCTACCCGAAACGTTTGACCCACGTTAAACAATTTAAAGGCAATGCTACCAAATACTAATTGAGTGTATGTAAACTTCTGACCCGCTGGGAATGTGATGAAAGAAATAAAAGCTGAAATAAATCATTCTCTCTACTATTATTCTGAAATGTTACATTCTTAAAATAAAGTAGTGATCCTAACTGACCTAAGACAGGAAATATTTACTAGGATTAAATGTCAGGAATAGTGAAAAACAGAGTTTAAATGTATTTGGCTTCAACTGTACCATTCAAACACAATGTAAACCTGTGGAAAACAAATCAAATCAAGGTTTATTGGTCGCGTACACAGACTTGCAGATGTTGTTGCAGGTGCAGCAAAATGCTTGTGTTTCTGCCCCAACAGTGCAGCAATACAAAACAATACACACATAATCCAAAAAGTTCAAAAGAAAGAAATGAAGCAATATCAGAATGAGCAATATATTTATATATATATTAATATAATATATCATATATATATATACATATATATCAGAGTCCAGAATATAAATATATATATTCCTTTCTTTATTTCTTTATTTTTTTAACTTTTTGGATTATGTGTGTATTGTTTTGTATTGCTAGGTGTTACAGATATACAGTACCAGTCAAATGTTTGGACACACCTACTCATTCATGGGTTTTTCTTTATTTGTACTAGTTTTTACATTGTAGAATAATAGTGATGACATCAAAACTATGAAATAACACATATGGAATCATGTAGTAACCAAAAAAAGTGTTAAACAAATCAAAATATATTTTATTTTTGAGATTCCTCAAAGTAGCCACCCTTTGCCTTGATGACAGCTTTGCACACTCTTGGCATTCTCTCAACCAGCTTCACCTGGAATGCTTTTCCAACAGTCTTGAAGGAGTTCCCACATATGCTGAGCCCTTGTTGGCTGATTTTCCTTCACTCTGCGGTCCGACTCATCCCAAACCATCTCAATTGTGTTATTTCATAGTTTTGATGTCTTCACTATTATTCGACAACGTAGAAAATAGTAAAAAGAAAGAAAAACCCTTGAATGAGTAGGTGTGTCCAAGCTTTTGACTGGTACTGTATATACTGCATCAGTGCCTTCAGAAAGTATTCACACCCCTTTACTTTTTCCACATTTTGTTGTGTTACAGCCTGAATTTAAAATGGATTAAATTGAGAGTTTGTTACTGATCTACACACAATACCCCATAATGTCAAAGTGGAATTTTGTTTGTCAAACGTTTTTGAAATGTATAACAAATTAAAAGCTGAAATGTCTTGAGTCAATAAATATTCAACCCCTTTGTTATGGTAAGCCTAAAGTAAAAATGTGCTTAACAAATCGCCTCATAAGTTTATTGGACTCAATAACGGTGGTTAACAGGCTTTTTTATGACTACCCCATCTCTGTACCCCACACATACAATTATCTGTAAGGTCCCTGAATCGAGTAGTGAATTTCAAGCACAGATTCAACCAGAAAGACCAGGGAGGTTCTTCAATGCTTCGCAAAGAAGGGAACATGTGTATAAAAAAAAAGGCAGACGCTGAATATCCCTTTGAGCATGGTGAAGTTTTTAATTAGACTTTGGATGGTGTATCAATACACCCAGTCACTACAAAGATACAGGCGTCCTTCCTAACTCAGTTGCCTTCAGAGGAAGGAAACTGCTCAGGGATTTCACCATGAGACCAATGGTGATTTTAAAACAGTTACAGAGTTTAAAGATGCAATATGTAACTTTTCGGCAACTCGACCAAATGCACATAGAAATGTGGGTTATAGATCTGTCGTTCTCATTGAAAGCAAGTCTAAGAAGCGGTAGATATATTCTATATGCCCTATTTCTATGCTTCCCATTCCAAAGTTTTGTTTTTGGGTCTTTCACTTTTGGTTTTGTACACCAGCTTCAAACAGCTGAAAACACAATATTTTTGGTTATGGAAAATATATTTTACAGCGGTTTAGATGGTGCAATGATTATCTACATTATACTTCCTTGTTTTGTCACATAAACAGAAATTAGGCAAACTATTAGAATTTTGGCAACCAGGAAATGGCGGAGCAATTTCTGCATAACGCACCTTTTAATGGCTGTGATAGGAGAAAACTGAGGATGGATCAACAACATTTTAGTTACTCCACAATACTAACCTAAATGACAGAGTGAAAAGAAGGAAGCCTGTACAGAATAAAAAAATATTCCAAAACATGCATCCTGTTTGCAACAAGGCACTAAAGTAAAACTGCAGAAAAATATGGCAAAGAAATGTACTTTTTGTTCTGAATAAAAAGTGTTATGTTTGGGGCAAATCCAACACGACACACAGAGTACCACTCTTCATATTTCCAAGCAAGGTAGTGGCTGCATCATGTTGTGGGTATGCTTGTCATCGGCAAGGACTAGGGATTATTTATTTTTTTAATAAAAAGAAACCGAATACTGCTATAAGCACAGGCAAACTCCTAGAGGGAAACCTGGTTCAGTCTGCTTTCCACCAGACACTGGGAGACTAGAGGAAAACCTGGTTCAGTCTGCTTTCCACCAGACACTGGGAGACTAGAGGAAAACCTGGTTCAGTCTGCTTTCCACCAGACACTGGGAGACTAGAGGAAAACCTGGTTCAGTCTGCTTTCCACCAGACACTGGGAGACTAGAGGAAAACCTGGTTCAGTCTGCTTTCCACCAGACACTGGGAGACTAGAGGAAAACCTGGTTCAGTCTGCTTTCCACCAGACACTGGGAGACTAGAGGAAAACCTGGTTCAGTCTGCTTTCCACCAGACACTGGGAGACTAGAGGAAAACCTGGTTCAGTCTGCTTTCCACCAGACACTGGGAGACTAGAGGAAAACCTGGTTCAGTCTGCTTTCCACCAGACACTGGGAGACTAGAGGATAACCTGGTTCAGTCTGCTTTCCAACAGACACTGGGAGACTAGAGGAAAACCTGGTTCAGTCTGCTTTCCAACAGACACTGGGAGACTAGAGGATAACCTGGTTCAGTCTGCTTTCCACCAGACACTGGGAGACTAGAGGAAAACCTGGTTCAGTCTGCTTTCCACCAGACACTGGGAGACTAGAGGAAAACCTGGTTCAGTCTGCTTTCCAACAGACACTGGGAGACTAGAGGAAAACCTGGTTCAGTCTGCTTTCCACCAGACACTGGGAGACTAGAGGAAAACCTGGTTCAGTCTGCTTTCCAACAGACACTGGGAGACTAGAGGAAAACCTGGTTCAGTCTGCTTTCCACCAGACACTGGGAGACTAGAGGAAAACCTGGTTCAGTCTGCTTTCCACCAGACACTGGGAGACTAGAGGAAAACCTGGTTCAGTCTGCTTTCCACCAGACACTGGGAGACTAGAGGAAAACCTGGTTCAGTCTGCTTTCCACCAGACACTGGGAGACTAGAGGAAAACCTGGTTCAGTCTGCTTTCCACCAGACACTGGGAGACTAGAGGAGACCCTGGTTCAGTCTGCTTTCCACCAGACACTGGGAGACTAGAGGAAAACCTGGTTCAGTCTGCTTTCCACCAGACACTGGGAGTCTAGAGGAAAACCTGGTTCAGTCTGCTTTCCACCAGACACTGGGAGACTAGAGGAAAACCTGGTTCAGTCTGCTTTCCACCAGACACTGGGAGACTAGAGGAAAACCTGGTTCAGTCTGCTTTCCACCAGACACTGGGAGACTAGAGGAAACCTGGTTCAGTCTGCTTTCCACCAGACACTGGGAGACTAGAGGATAACCTGGTTCAGTCTGCTTTCCACCAGACACTGGGAGACTAGAGGAAAACCTGGTTCAGTCTGCTGTCCACCAGACACTGGGAGACTAGAGGAAAACCTGGTTCAGTCTGCTTTCCAACAGACACTGGGAGACTAGAGGAAAACCTGGTTCAGTCTGCTTTCCAACAGACACTGGGAGACTAGAGGAAAACCTGGTTCAGTCTGCTTTCCACCAGACACTGGGAGACTAGAGGAAAACCTGGTTCAGTCTGCTTTCCACCAGACACTGGGAGACTAGAGGAAAACCTGGTTCAGTGTGCTTTCCACCAGACACTGGGAGACTAGAGGAAAACCTGGTTCAGTCTGCTTTCCACCAGACACTGGGAGACTAGAGGAAAACCTGGTTCAGTCTGCTTTCCACCAGACACTGGGAGACTAGAGGAAAACCTGGTTCAGTCTGCTTTCCACCAGACACTGGGAGACTAGAGGAAAACCTGGTTCAGTCTGCTTTCCATCAGACACTGGGAGACTAGAGGATAACCTGGTTCAGTCTGCTTTCCACCAGACACTGGGAGACTAGAGGAAAACATGGTTCAGTCTGCTTTCCACCAGACACTGGGAGACTAGAGGAAAACCTGGTTCAGTCTGCTTTCCACCAGACACTGGGAGACTAGAGGAAAACCTGGTTCAGTCTGCTTTCCACCAGACACTGGGAGACTAGAGGAAAACCTGGTTCAGTCTGCTTTCCACCAGACACTGGGAGACTAGAGGAAAACCTGGTTCAGTCTGCTTTCCACCAGACACTGGGAGACTAGAGGAAAACCTGGTTCAGTCTGCTTTCCACCAGACACTGGGAGACTAGAGGAAAACCTGGTTCAGTCTGCTTTCCATCAGACACTGGGAGACTAGAGGATAACCTGGTTCAGTCTGCTTTCCACCAGACACTGGGAGACTAGAGGAAAACCTGGTTCAGTCTGCTTTCCACCAGACACTGGGAGACTAGAGGAAAACCTGGTTCAGTCTGCTTTCTACCAGACACTGGGAGACTAGAGGAAAACCTGGTTCAGTCTGCTTTCCAACAGACACTGGGAGACTAGGAGGAAAAACCTGGTTCAGTCTGCTTTCCACCAGACACTGGGAGACTAGAGGAAAACCTGGTTCAGTCTGCTTTCCAACAGACACTGGGAGACTAGAGGAAAACCTGGTTCAGTCTGCTTTCCACCAGACACTGGGAGACTAGAGGAAAACCTGGTTCAGTCTGCTTTCCAACAGACACTGGGAGACTAGAGGAAAACCTGGTTCAGTCTGCTTTCCACCAGACACTGGGAGACTAGAGGAAAACCTGGTTCAGTCTGCTTTCCAACAGACACTGGGAGACTAGAGGAAAACCTGATTCAGTCTGCTTTCCACCAGACACTGGGAGACTAGAGGAAAAACCTGGTTCAGTCTGCTTTCCAACAGACACTGGGAGACTAGAGGAAAACCTGGTTCAGTCTGCTTTCCACCAGACACTGGGAGACTAGAGGAAAACCTGGTTCAGTCTGCTTTCCAACAGACACTGGGAGACTAGAGCAAAACCTGGTTCAGTCTGCTTTCCACCAGATACTGGGAGACTAGAGGAAAACCTGGTTCAGTCTGCTTTCCAACAGACACTGGGAGACTAGAGGAAAACCTGGTTCAGTCTGCTTTCCACCAGACACTGGGAGACTAGAGGAAAAATCTGGTTCAGTCTGCTTTCCACCAGACACTGGGAGACTAGAGGAAAACCTGGTTCAGTCTGCTTTCCACCAGACACTGGGAGACTAGAGGAAAACCTGGTTCAGTCTGCTTTCCAACAGACACTGGGAGACTAGAGGAAAACCTGGTTCAGTCTGCTTTCCACCAGACACTGGGAGACTAGAGGAAAACCTGGTTCAGTCTGCTTTCCAACAGACACTGGGAGACTAGAGGAAAACCTGGTTCAGTCTGCTTCCACCAGACACTGGGAGACTAGAGGAAAACCTGGTTCAGTCTGCTTTCCACCAGACACTGGGGGACTAGAGGAAAACCTGGTTCAGTCTGCTTTCCACCAGACACTGGGAGACTAGAGGAAAACCTGGTTCAGTCTGCTTTCCACCAGACACTGGGAGACTAGAGGAAAACCTGGTTCAGTCTGCTTTCCACCAGACACTGGGAGACTAGAGGGAAACCTGGTTCAGTCTGCTTTCCAACAGACACTGGGAGACTAGAGGAAAACCTGGTTCAGTCTGCTTTCCACCAGACACTGGGAGACTAGAGGAAAACCTGGTTCAGTCTGCTTTCCAACAGACACTGGGAGACTAGAGGAAAACCTGGTTCAGTCTGCTTTCCACCAGACACTGGGAGACTAGAGAGGAAAACCTGGTCCAGTCTGCTTTCCAACAGACACTGGGAGACTAGAGGAAAACCTGGTTCAGTCTGCTTTCCAACAGACACTGGGAGACTAGAGGAAAACCTGGTTCAGTCTGCTTTCCAACAGACACTGGGAGACTAGAGGAAAACCTGGTTCAGTCTGCTTTCCACCAGACACTGGGAGACTAGAGGAAAACCTGGTTCAGTCTGCTTTCCAACAGACACTGGGAGACTAGAGGAAAACCTGGTTCAGTCTGCTTTCCAACAGACACTGGGAGACTAGAGGAAAACCTGGTTCAGTCTGCTTTCCACCAGACACTGGGAGACTAGAGGAAAACCTGGTTCAGTCTGCTTTCCAACAGACACTGGGAGACTAAATCACCTTTCAGCAGGACAATTACCTAAAACACAAGGCCAAATATACACTGGAGTTGAGTACCAAGAAGACAGTGAATGTTCCTGAGTGGCACAGTTACATTTTTGACTTAAATCGGCTTGAGAATCTATGGCAAGACTTGAAAATTGCTGTCTAGCTATGATTAACAATCAACTTGACAGAACATACAAACATTTTTCAAGAATAATGGGCAAATATTGTACAATCCATGTGTGCAAAGCTCTTAGAGACTTACCCAAAATGACTCATGAGTGTAATCGCTGCTGAAGGTGCTTCTACAAAGTATTGACTCAGGGGTGGGAATACTTGCAAAAATGTCTAAAAACCTGTTTCCACTTTGTCATTATAGGGTGAGAAGAAAAATCGATTTTATCCATTTTGAATTCAGGCTGTAACACAACAAAATGTGGAATAAGTCAAGAGGTATGAACACTTTCTGAAGGCACTGTATATATATAGTTTTGTTTTGTTTTCCACATTGATTGACTACTTGATTGTTGTGTTTTTAATAAGTATTGATTATTGTTTACAAAGATATACCAGTTTCATTTAAGGACCCAAAAATGGACAGCTGTGCCATATAGAAAGCAAAATAGTTGGGAAGAGATTTTCTATGTACCGATTCCATGGCACAGGGTTTCTGAACTGATACACAAAACGACGGCGGATTCAAAACTTAGAAGTGTTCTATTTAAATTATTATATAAAATTCTTGCTACCAATAGAATGTTATATACAGTGCATTCGGAAAGTATTCAGACCCCTTGACTTTTTCCACATTTTGCTACGTTACAGCCTTATTCTAAAATGGATTAAATAAAAAAAATTCTTAAACAATCTCCACACAATACCCCATTATGACAAAGCAAAAACAGGTTTTTAGAATTTTTTGCAAATGTATAAAAAATAATAATAACAGAAATAGCTTATTTACATAAGTATTCACACCCTTTGCTATGAGACTCAAAATTGAGCTCAGGTGCATCCTGTTTCCATTGATCATCCTTGAGATGTTTCTACAACTTGATTGGAGTCCACCTGTGGTAAATTAAATTGATTGGACATGATTTGGAAAGGCACACACCTGTTTATATAAGGTCCCACAGTTGACTGTGCATGTCAGAGCAAAAACCAAGCTATTAGGTAGAAGGATTGTGTTGAGGCACAGATCTGGGGAAGAGTGCCAAAAAATGTCTGCAGCATGAAGGTCCCCAAGAGCACAGTGGCCTCCATCATTGGAACCACCAAGACTCTTCCTAGAGCTGGCCGCCCGGCCAAACTGAGCAATCGGGGTAGAAGGGCCTTGGTCAGGGAGGTGACCAAGAACCCGATGGTCACACTGACAGATCTCCAGAGTTCCTCTGTGGAGATGGGAGAACCTTCCAGAAGGACAACCGTCTATGCAGCACTCCACCAATCAGGCCTTTATGGTAGAGTGGGCAGACTGGTACCATCCCTACGGTGAAGGATGGTGGTGGCAGCATCATGCTGTGGGGATGTTTTTCAGCGGCAGGGACTGGGAGACTAGTCAGGATCGAGGGAAAGATGAACGGAGCAAAGTATAGAGAGATCCTTGATGAAAACCTGCTCCAGAGCGCTCAGGACCTCAGACTGGGGCAAAGGTTCACCTTCCAACCGGACAACGACCCTAAGTACACAGCCAAGACAACGCAGGAGTGGCTTCGGGACAAGTCTCTGAATGTCCTTGAGTGGCCCAGCCAGAGCCTGGACTTGAACCCGATCTAACATCTCTGGAGGGACCTGAAAATAGCTGTGCAGCGACGCTCCCCATCCAACCTGACAGAGCTTGAGAGAATCTGCAGAGGAGAATGGGAGAAACTCCCCAAATACAGGTGTGCCAAGCTTGTAGCGTCATACCCAAAAAGACTCAAGGCTGTAATCGCTGCCAAAGGTGCCTCAACAAAGTACTGAGTAAAGGGTCTGAATAGTTATGTTAATGTGATATTTCCGGGTTGTTTTTATAAATTTGCAAACATTTATAAAAGCCTGTTTTGCTTTGGCATTATGTGGTATTGTGTGTAGATTGATGAGGGGGAAAAAAAACAATTTAATCAATTTTAGTATAAGGTTGTAATGTAACAAAATGTGGAAAGATCTAGAAGTCTGAATAATTTCTGAATGCACTGTATATATATAATGGTGTGTATGGACAGTACATGAATAGGGCGGCAGGTAGCTTAGTGGTTAAGAGCGTAGTGCCAGTAACCGAAAGGTCGCTGGTTCTAATCCCCGAGCCGACTAGGTGAAAAATCTGTCGATGTGTCCTTGAGCAAAGCGCTTAACCCTAATTGCTCCTGTAAGTCGCTCTGGATAAGAGCGTCTGCTAAATGACTAAAAATGTAAATGGATAGAAAAGGTGTGTACAGCAGTAGTAATATAGGATGAACCATGACTGAATACACTGTATACATATAAAGTGGGTAAAGCAGTATGTAAACATGATTAAAGTGACCAGTGTTCCATGACTCTATGTGCATAGGGCAGCAGTCTCTAAGGTGCAGGGTTGAGTACCTGGTGGTAGCCGGCTAGTAACAGTGACTAAGTTCAGGGCTAGTGTTGACTGTTTAAAAGTCTGATGGCCTGGTGATAGAAGCACCTGTACTGTCTCCACCTTCTAGATGGTAGCTGGGTGAACCGGCCATCTTTGATGATCTTCTTGGTCTTCCTGTGACACCAGTGCTGTAGATGTACTGGTGGGCAAGCAGTGTGCCCTCGGTGATGCATTGGGCTGACCTCACCTCCCTGTTGTTGGTTGTGGCCTGTGCATATACCTTACCAGGCGGTGATACAACCCGACAGAATGCTCTCGATGGTGCATCTGTAGAAATTCGTGAGAGTCTTAGGGGCCAAGTCGAATTTTTTCAGCCTCCTGAGGTTGTGCCTTCTTCATCACACTGTCGGTGTGGAGGGACCATTTCAGGTCCTCAGTGATGTGCACAGCGAGGAACATGAAGCTTTTGACCCTCTCCACTGCGGCCCCCCGTCGATGTGGATAGGGGCGTGCTCTCTCTGCTGTCTCCTGTAGTCCACGATCAGCTCTTTCGTTTTGTTGACGTTGAGTGAGAGGTTATTTTCCTGGCACCACTCCGCCAGGGCTCTCACCTCCTCCATGTAGGCTGTCTCGTCGTTTTTGGTGATCAGGCCTACCACTGTTGTGTCGACAGCAAACTTGATGATTGAGTTGGAGGCGTGCGTGGCCACGCAGTCATGTGTGAACAGGGAGTACAGGAGGGGGCTGAGCACGCACCCCTGTGGGGCCCCACTGTTGAGGATTAGCGTGGCCAAGGTGTTGTTACGTCGCATGTTGTGTTTGTATTTTTGTTCAGTATATGTTTTGGGTTATTGAGTCAATTAGACCATGCCGATTCCAAGCTTGTCTTTGAACTTAAAAAAAAAAAAAGTTATTTCTGAATATTTACATTTTAGCAGACGCTCTTATCCAGAGCGACTTACAGGAGCAATTAGGGTTAAGTGCCTTGCTTAAGGGCACATCGACAGATTTTTCACCTAGTCGGCTCTGGGATTAGAACCAGCGACCTTTCGGTTACTGACACAACGCTCTTACCCACTAAGCTACCTGCCGCCTCAGCTAATCTCAAATTTAAGATGTAATGATACCTTTGTAAAATATTGATTATTGATGTTAACAGTGGTCTATTAACAATCTCTTTAGGCAAATTAGCTGGCTAACTCATTGATCCTGCTTTGTAGTGTACCCCTCTGCTTTGTGACGGATTGCTGATGTCACTCTCTGGGCTCTCTGACCCTAACCCTGCCTGTGAGAGAAGGTCACATGACTAAAAGGTCAAGGGGTCAAAGGTAATCTAATACATATGACCTGACCTCTCCCAAATCTCGTTAATACTGTCACAGAGTTCAACCTCTGGACATATGGATGTAATGACGCCATAAGTCTGTAGGAGTGAGCTCAGCTGAGCCATAGAATTACAACTATGACATATGGCCTGTTCACACCCCCTTTACTCTTTCAACATTTTGCTGTGTTACAGCCTGAATTTGGGGAGGCATATGGTGTAAATGTATCAGTACGATTGAACAAAGTATTGATTTATTGATTATCTATTCTGTCAGCTAATCTCAAATTTAAGATGTAATGATACCTTTGTAAAATATTGATTATTGATGTTAACAGTGGTCTATTAACAATCTCTTTGTAATGTAAAGCATACATATTTTATCACATTAATTAATTACATAAATCTACAATGCAGAGCCTAGGTAAAATAAAAAAGACGTTTTTGAATTATATAAATATATAATATATTCAATATGCAGTATACTGAAGCATTACAGGGTATGTACCAGGGTTGGGGTCAATTTCACAAATATAATTCTAATTCAATTCTCTCTCCCTAAATTCCATTTAAGTCCAGGTCAGTCGTAGAATTCAGAGATAATTAAATTCATCTGAATTAGGTAAATTCCAAGAATACAATTCAATATGATCCCCAACAATTCTACAAATTCGAATTAAATTCTCTCAGGCTTTCAAGCTAATCATGTCACTGTTCAGACAGCCTAGCTGGAAATATAGGAACACAGGTTAAGATTATTAAAAACAAATCCTACAGTCCATTTTTAATACTGTGTGCATTAATTCCATTAACTGGGAAATGCTAAAATATTGAATTCCAATTCAATTCAGTTCCAAAGATTACGTTCTAATAAAATTCAAATTCAAAGAGTCCAAACAGTCTAATTCCAATTCAATTCCAATTCCTTAACTTGAATATTTTTTTAATTCAAATTTAATTAAACGTAAATTCTCAACTTCATAAGTGAATTCAAGAATTGAATTGGAATTGATCCCAACCCTGGTGTGTACACAGCCGGTCCAGTATATTCTTCATTGTTGTGATTGGAATTGATCCCAACCCTGGTGTGTACACAGCCGGTCAAGTATATTCTTCATTGTTGTGACACCAAGGTGACAATGACACAGTGAGGAAACCGGACACTGATTCATCTGAAGTCTTTAACTACCTGATGGTGTCGTCACAAGAGTGGAACTATAGTTGTGGGGGAAGGGGAGGGGGGAGGGGGAGGCTCACAAGAGTGGAACTATAGTTGTGGGGGAGGGGGAGGGGGAGGCTCAAAACAGGAACTATAGTTGTGGGGGGAGGGAGGGGGGGAGACTCAAAACAGGAACTATAGTTGTGGGGAGGGGGAGGCTCAAAACAGTGGAACTATAGTTGTGGGGAGGGGGAGGGGGGAGGGGGAGGCTCACAACAGGAACTATAGTTGTG
Source organism: Coregonus clupeaformis (assembly GCF_020615455.1). Classification (NCBI taxonomy): domain Eukaryota; kingdom Metazoa; phylum Chordata; class Actinopteri; order Salmoniformes; family Salmonidae; genus Coregonus; species Coregonus clupeaformis. The sequence continues at coordinate 586,889 of NW_025533524.1, read as the reverse complement.
GGGGAGGGGGAGGGGGGAGGGGGAGGCTCAAAACAGGAACTATAGTTGTGGGGGGAGGAGGAGGGGGGAGGGGAGACTCAAAACAGGAACTATAGTTGTGGGGGAGGGGGAGGGGAGGGGGAGGGGGGGAGGCTCAAAACAGGAACTATAGTTGTGGGGGGAGGGGGAGGGGAGGCTCAAACAGGAACTATAGTTGTGGGGGGAGGGGGAGGGGGGAGGCTCAAAACAGTGGAACTATAGTTGTGGGGGGAGGGGGGAGGGGGGGCTCAAAACAGGAACTATAGTTGTGGGGAGGGGGAGAGGGGGGAGGGGAGACTCAAAACAGGAACTATAGTTGTGGGGGAGGGGGGAGGGGGAGAGGCTCACAACAGTGGAACTATAGTTGTGGGGGAGGGGGAGGGGGAGGGGGAGGGGGAGGGAGGCTCAAAACAGGAACTATAGTTGTGGGGGGGGAGGAGGGGGGAGGCTCAAAACAGGAACTATAGTTGTGGGGGAGGGGGGGGGGAGGGGGAGGCTCACAACAGTGGAACTATAGTTGTGGGGGGAGAGGGGGAGGGGAGGCTCAAAACAGGAACTATAGTTGTGGGGGAGGAGGGGGGAGGACTCACAACAGTGGAACTATAGTTGTGGGGGAGGGGGGAGGGGGGAGGCTCACAACAGTGGAACTATAGTTGTGGGGGAGGGGGGAGGGGGGAGGCTCACAACAGGAACTATAGTTGTGGGGGAGGAGGGGAGGGGGGGGAGACTCACAACAGTGGAACTATAGTTGTGGGGGAGGGGGAGGGGAGGGGGGGGGAGGGGAGGCTCACAACAGGAACTATAGTTGTGGGGGAGGGGGGGGGGGAGGCTCACAACAGGAACTATAGTTGTGGGGAGGAGGGGGGGGGAGGCTCACAACAGTGGAACTATAGTTGTGGGGGAGGAGGGGGAGGCTCACAACAGGAACTATAGTTGTGGGGGAGAGGGGAAGGGGGGAGGGGGGAGACTCACAACAGGAACTATAGTTGTGGGGGAGGGGGGAGGGGGGAGGAACTTCATGTGTGGTGGATTGGTACATACTAGACACATAACATGTTCCATGAGGTATTTTCTCATGTTAGTTATTTCTTCCAGAAACTATTTTATGGCTCAAGTATTCCATCCCAATATACTCTGTGCTGTAGGATAGGGCCCAACATTTCATAGGCAGGTGAAATAGCCATGTACTGCATTCATTTCAGTGACATGTTCTCTGTAGCTCAATTGGTAGAGCTTGTAACGCCAGGGTAGTGGGTTCGATCCCCGGGACCACCCATACCTAAAAATGTATCCACACATGACTGTAAGTCGCTTTGGATAAAAGCGTCTGCTAAATGGCATCTTTTTTTATTTTTTATTTTTATGGCTTGGCCTTTACATGTCGTCACAAACAGATGCTGAGTGAAAGTTCCCCTAAAACTCTACATCTACCACACATTGCAGGAAGTGAGCTCATCTATTCTGCCAACTCACTCCGCTGACACACACACACAAACACACACACACAAACACACATGCACACACACAAACACACACGCACACACATTCTGCAGACCAAGGCTGCTCAACACATGACATCACTAGTTTTTCTGTTATGCTCACCTCCCCGGATTATGCAATGTTTCCGTGTGTGTGTGAGTGTGTGTGAGTGTGTCTGTGTGTGTGTGTGTGTGTGTGTGTGTGTCTGTGTGTGTGTGTGTGTGTGTGTGTGTCTGTGTGTGTGTGTGTGTGTGTGTGTGTGTGTGTGTGTGTGTGTGTGTGTCTGTGTCTGTGTGTGTGTGTGTGTGTGTGTGTGTGTCTGTGTTTGTGTGTGTGTGTGTGTGTGTGTGTCTGTATGTTTGTGTGTGTCTGTGTGTGTGTGTGTGTATGTGTGTGTGTGTGTGTGTGTCTGTGTCTGTGTGTGTGTGTGTGTGTGTGTGTGTGTGTCTGTGTGTGTGTGTGTGTGTGTCTGTGTGTGTGTGTGTGTGTGTCTGTGTGTGTGTGTGTGTGTCTGTCTGTGTGTGTGTGTGTGTGTGTGTGTGTGTGTGTGTCTTTTTGTGTGTGTCTGTGTGTGTGTGTGTGTGTGTGTGTCTGTGTCTGTGTGTGTGTGTGTGTGTGTGTGTGTGTGTGTGTGTGTGTGTGTGTGTGTGTGTGTGTGTGTGTGTTTGTGTCTGTGTGTGTGTGTTTCTTTGTGTGTGTGTCTGTGTCTGTGTCTGTGTGTTTGTGTGTGTGTGTGTGTGTCTGTGTTTGTGTGTGTGTGTGTGTGTGTGTGTGTCTGTGTGTTTTTGTGTGTGTCTGTGTGTGTGTGTGTGTGTGTGTGTTTGTGTGTGTGTGTGTTTGTGTCTGTGTCTGTGTCTGTGTCTGTGTGTGTGTGTGTGTGTGTGTGTCTGTTTGTGTGTGTGTTTGTGTGTGTGTGTCTGTGTGTGTGTGTGTGTGTCTGTGTGTGTGTGTGTGTGTGTGTGTGTGCTGTGTGTGTGTATCTGTTTGTGTGTGTGTGTGTGTCTGTGTGTGTGTGTCTGTGTGTGTCTGTGTCTGTGTGTGTGTGTGTGTGTGTGTGTGTGTGTGTGTCTGTGCATCTGTGTGTGTGTGTGTGTCTGTGTGTGTGTGTGTGTCTGTGTGTGTCTGTGTGTGTGTGTGTGTGTGTGTGTGTGTGTGTGTTGTGTCTGTGTGTGTATGTTTCTTTGTGTGTGTGTCTGTGTCTGTGTGTGTGTGTGTGTGTGTGTGTGTGTGTGTGTGTCTGTCTGTGTTTGTGTGTGTGTGTGTGTGTGTGTCTGTGTGTTTGTGTGTGTCTGTGTGTGTGTGTGTGTGTGTGTGTCTGTGTGTGTGTGTGTGTGTGTGTGTGTCTGTGTGTGTGTGTGTGTGTGTGTGTGTGTGTGTGTGTGTGACCATCTACCCAGCCCAATGCAATGGATGAACATCTACCCAGCCCAATGCAATGGATGACCATCTACCCAGCCCAATGCAATGGATGACGATTTCAATGTGAATTTTTTTTTTTTACCATATATTTTTCTCAAGCTTTCACCAGTCAGTTGTTGCTTCTTTGTCTAAGGATCCATCTGAACTATTCTGCCTTGACAGTTTGAGCTTCAGAGAGAGTTGTCTTTTCCGTATACAGATTGTAATCCCAACAAACTCTGTTTCCCCTACAGCCGTATTCAGATTGTTATCCCAACAAACTCTGTTTCCCCTACAGCCGTATTCAGATTGTTATCCCACAAACTCTGTTTCCCCTACAGCCGTATTCAGATTGTTATCCCACAAACTCTGCTTCCCCTACAGCCGTATTCAGATTGTTATCCCAACAAACTCTGTTTCCCCTACAGCCGTATTCAGATTGTTATCCCAACAAACTCTGCTTCCCCTACAGCCGTATTCAGATTGTTATCCCACAAACTCTGTTTCCCCTACAGCCGTATTCAGAATGTAATCCCACAAACTCTGTTTCCCCTACAGCCATATTCAGATTGTAATCCCACAAACTCTGCTTCCCCTACAGCCGTATTCAGATTGTTATCCCACAAACTCTGTTTCCCCTACAGCCGTATTCAGATTGTTATCCCACAATCTCTGTTTCCCCTACAGCCATATTCAGATTGTTATCCCACAAACTCTGTTTCCCCTACAGCCATATTCAGATTGTTATCCCACAAACTCTGCTTCCCCTACAGCCGTATTCAGATTGTTATCCCACAAACTCTGTTTCCCCTACAGCCGTATTCAGATTGTTATCCCAACAAACTCTGTTTCCCCTACAGCCGTATTCAGATTGTTATCCCACAAACTCTGCAACAGATGAAGTCTCTTAGTATTGACGCCTCCTCATACTGTTCCTTTGCTCACATTCTAGCACATTCTTTGCTCTCTGCTAGCGAGCAGACAGTGACACGTAACACTGACAGTTGTCTCCCTTCAAAGTCCATCTCTGCGTCTCAATGACATGTAAATCCCATCCTCCTTTGGGACAGTGTAGGGGAGAGACATGGGGACTGACGGTGAAAGTCGACTACAGAGGAAGACCAGCCAGCCTATATTTCTGAAGATATATTCTCTGGAGTGAAGGAATATAGCTGTCAGAAACGGTCAGAAAATGTGCGATGTCTCGTTTGAACTTTACAAAAACGCCGGAGCTAAGAAAATGTCTGCGCCCATTGTGACTGGTTAGGTCAGGGACCGATACTGCCTGGTACTATGTTACATTATGAACCAGGCTTAGCAGAGCTCCGTGAGCAGTGAAATACCTCCACCAGGAAATCTCTTCATTGATGATGGCTCGTAATGCTCAGAAGTGCTTAAGACAGATTCTCACTGATGCTTGCTCATTAAGCATCATGTATTATGCTGATGCTTTGACCAAGAGAGACAAGAAAGTCTGCTCCTCTCCTCCTGTCTTGACTACACTGATCTTTCTCTCCTGATATGTTCTTTATGCTTCATGATGACATGAAGACAGGCCCTGAGGTGAATGAAGACAGGCCCTGAGGTGAATGAAGACAGGCCCTGAAGTGAATGAAGACAGGCCCTGAGGTGAATGAAGACAGGCCCTGAGGTGAATGAAGACAGGCCCTGAGGTGAATGAAGACAGGCCCTGAGGTGAATGAAGTCACACATTGTTTATGTTATTGTCTAAGAGAGGAGTGCATTTTTACAGAGGCTTTGATGGCTGTTAGAATATATATTAGGAGAGTGTCTCCATATCCCACCCATCCTGAAGTCAGTCACAGCTCCCTATAGCCAGGCTACTGTGACTTCATCGGAATGTGTGGCGGGTCCTTTGTAAAGCAGGTGGTCCTAGCCACAGGTGTGTCCGCCTAAATGCCTGCCTAAAACTAGCCACAGGTGTGCCCGTCCAGCTGCCCAACTGGAATGATGCCCAATGACCACAACCCACAGGGTGAGGGTGTCAGTCCTCATATCAACATGGCTGAAGCTGGCACACCAACCACAAACATCTGCTGGCTTGGACTGGCTGGCTGGCTGACTGGCTGACTGACTGGCTGAATGGCTGACTGGCTGACTGACTGGCTGACTGAATGGCTGACTGAATGGCTGACTGACTGGCTGACTGACTAACTGACTGGCTGGCTGACTGGCTGACTGAATGGCTGACTGACTGGCTCAATGTAAATGTGCAGTGGTGGCATTCTGAGGCTAAATGAAGTCAACCCTCGTCTTCAGAAAGATAGTTTGTTTTAGGTACGGTTCACTCGCTCAGCTCAGGCAGGAGAGAGAGAGAGAGAGAGAGAGAGAGAGAGAGAGAGAGAGAGAGAGAGAGAGAGAGAGAGAGAGTGAGTGCGTTTCAGTCACGCACCCTTCTTGTTCTGAAATCGTCTGGAAAATGTGATCACAGAGGCATGTAATTCTGACAGTGCTAACAGGCTGTCTGCTCTACAACAGGTTGCTGAACCTGAAAACCAGTGCATTGACATTGCTTAAGGGTACGGAAACACGTTACGCACCTGCTCTGCAGCAAATAGCCTTTAACGTGTGAAATCCTTAAGGACGTTCAACACAAAATAATGTACAGCTGTAGGATCTTAATTTGAGCCAGTTTGCTACAGCATGAAAATAATCCTGCAGCAACAGGAAATGTGAATTATTATGTGGATTATAATTAATGAAAATGTTTGTAGGGGTTGATACATTTTTCTTAACGGAAAATCAAGTCTGAAATTTCAAAGTGAAAATTACAAACTTAGAAGCCTCATAAACCTCAAAAAACGTTTTACATTTCCTGCATCAGGTTCTCCTGAAACATGGTGATCGAATTAAGATCCTACATCTGTACCACAATAGACTAGAGTGCTGTCTTGATTGAGTCGCTGGTGAATACCCCACTAACTATGACAGAACTTTAGAATTATTCATAGCCGCCTGTCTTAAGACTACACTCACAGCTTGGTTGTGGCTCTCTCTGTATATTTATCTATTATATCTCTGTTATGATGAGTTTCTGGTAATGAGAAGTTCAAGATGCAAGTATTTACTTAGACATTCTGTGGAGATTTTACCAAGTATTTATTTGATCACGAGCCTGTGGGTTCATCTAACAAAACGGACATAGCCTTGCCCCATTGTCAGTTGAACTGCCCACACACACAAATCTCACATCTTTTATACTCTTGGTTACACATTTCTTCAACCACATCTGGCCATCGTCAATGAGCACTCCCATTCTTTGATGTCATAACTCTTTACCCCAAGTCAGTATATCCTTTCCATCAATCATGCTATCTTAAACATCAGTAATCTCCATAGACATGATGGATTGTAGATTCCGTGGCCCCTAACCTATTATCTCGTAACTCTAACCTGGTCCCCACGATACTATGACATGACATCATAACACTATAAAAACCTCATATCAATCTCTGTATATTTATTTATTATATCTCTATATTTATTTATTTATTATCTCTCTGTATATTTATTTATTATATCTCTGTATATTTATTTATTATATCTCTGTATATTATTTCCCGTCCTCTTTTCTCTTCTTCTTACGTAATCTCTCTCTCTCTCTCTCTCTCTCTCTTCTCTCTCTCTCTCTCTCTCTCTCTCTCTCTCTCTCTCTCTCTCTCTCTCTCTCTCTCTCTCTCTCTCTCTCTCTCTCTCTCAATTCAATTCAATTCAATTCAATTCAAAGGGCTTTATTGGCATGGGAAAGATATGTTAACATTGCCAAAGCAAGTGGAATAGATAATAAACCAAAGTGAAATAAACAATAAAAAATGAACAGTAACCATTACACTCAAAAAAGTTCCAAAGGAATAGAGACATTTCAAATGTCATATTATGGCTATATACAGTGTTATAACGATGTGCAAATAGTTAAAGTACAAAAGGGAAAATAAATCAACATAATTATGGGTTGTATTTACAATGGTGTTTGTGCTTCAATGGTTGCCCTTTTCTTGTGGCAACAGGTCACAAATATTGCTGCTGTGATGGCACACTGGTATTTCATCGAATAGATGTGGGAGTTTAACAAAATTGGACTTGTTTTCGAATTCTTTGTGGGTCTGTGTAATCTGAGGGAAATATGTGTCTCTAATATGGTCATACATTTGGCAGGAGGTTAGGAAGTGCAGCTCAGTTTCCACCTCATTTTGTGGGCAGTGTGTACTGTCTTCTCTTGAAAGCCAGGTATGCCTACAGCGGCCTTTCTCAATAGCAAGGCTATGCTCACTGAGTCTGTACATAGTCAAAGCTTTCCTTAATTTCGGGTCAGTCACAGTGGTCAGGTATTCTGCCACTGTGTACTCTCTGTTTAGGGCCAAATAGCATTCTAGTTTCCTCTGTTTTTTTGTTAATTCTTTCCAATGTGTCAAGAAATATTTTTTTTGTTTTCTCATGATTTGGCGGGTCTAATTGTGTTGCTGCCCTGGGGCTCTGTGGGGTCTGTGTGTGTTTGTGAACAGAGCCCCAGGACCAGCTTAGGGGACTCTTCTTCAGGTTAATCTCTCTGTAGTTGATGGCTTTGTTATGGAAGGTTTGGGAATCGCTTCCTTTTAGGTGGTTGTAGAATTTAACGTCTCTTTTCTGGATTTTGATCATTAGCGGGTATCGGCCTAATTCTGCTCTGCATGCATTATTTGGTGTTTTACGTTAAACACAAAGGATATTTTTGCAGAATTCTGCATGCAGAGTCTCAATTTGGTGTTTGTCCCATTTTGTGAATTCTTGGTTGGTGAGCGGACCCCAGACCTCACAACCATAATGGGCAATGGGTTCTATAACTGATTCAAGTATTTTTAGCCAGATCCTAATTGGTATGTCGAATTTTATGTTCCTTTTGATGGCGTAGAAGGCCCTTCTTGCCTTGTCTCTCAGATCGTTCATAGCTTTGTGGAAGTTATCTGTGGCGCTGATGTTTAGGCCGAGGTCTGTATAGTGTTTTGTGTGCTCTAGGGCAACGGTGTCTAGATAGAATTTGTATTTGTGGTGCTGGCAACTGGACCTTTTTTGAACACCATTATTTTTGTTTTACTGAGATTCACTGTCAGGGCCCAGGTCTGACAGAATGTGCAGAAGATCTAGGTGCTGCTGTAGGCCCTCCTTGGTTGGGGACAGAAGCACCAGATCATCAGTGAACAGTAGACATTTGACTTAAGATTCTAGTAGGGTGAGGCCGGGTGCTGCAGATTGTTCTAGTGCCCTCGCCAATTCGTTGATATACATGTTGAAGAGGGTGGGGCTCAAGCTGCATCCCTGTCACACCCCACGGCCCTGTGTAAAGAAATGTGTGTTTTTTCGAAACACATTTTAACCGCACACTTGTTGTTTGTGTACATGGATTTTATAATGTCGTATGTTTTTCCCCCAACACCGCTTTCCATCAATTTGTATAGCATACCCTCATGCCAAATTTAGTCAAAAGCTTTTTTGAAATCAACAAAGCATGAGAAGACATTGTCTTTGTTTTGGTTTGTTTGTTTGTCAATTAGGGTGTGCAGGGTGAATATGTGGTCTATCATACGGTAATTGGGAAATAGCCAATTTGACATTTGCTCAGTACATTGTTTTCACTGAGGAAATGTACGAGTCTACTGTTAATGATAATGCAGAGGATTGTCCCAAGGTTGCTGTTGACGCACATCCCACAGCAGTTATTGGGGTCAAATTTGTCTCCACTTTTGTGGATTGGGGTGATCAGTCCTTGGTTCCAAATATTGGGGAAGATGCCAGAGCTGAGGATGCTGTTAAAGAGTTTAAGTACAGCCAATAGGAATTTGTGGTCTGTATATTTTATCATTTAATTTAGGATACCATCAACACCACAGGCCTTTTTGGGTTGGAGGGTTTGTTGTTCATTCAATGTAATTGGAGAATCCAGTGGGTTCTGGTAGTCTTTAATGGTTGATTATAAGATTTGTATTTAATAATGTATATGTTTTTGCTGTTTGTTGTTTGTTATAGAGCCAAAAAGATTGGAGAAGTGGTTTATCCATACATCTCCATTTTGGATAGATAACTCTTAGTGTTGTTGTTTGTTTGGTGTGTTCCAATTTTCCCAGAAGTGGTTAGATTCTATGGATTCTTCAATTACATTATGGTGATTTCTGATGTGCTGTTCCTTCTTTTTCCATAGTGTATTTCCTTATTGTTTTAGTGATTCACCATCGTGAAGGCGTAGGCTCAGGTTTTCTGGGTCTTAGTTTTTGGTTGGATAGGTTTCTCCATTTCTTTCTTCGGTTTTTGCATTCTTCATCAAACTATTTGTCATTGTTGTTAATGTTCTTAGGTTGTCTGCTTGAAAATAAAAATGTTGATAGGGAAGCTGAGAGGTCAAATATACTGTTTAAGTTTTCTACTGCCAAGTTTACACCTTCACTATTACAGTGAAAAGTTTTGTCCAGGAAGTTGTCTAAAAGGGATTGAATATGTTGTTGCCTAATTGTTTTTTGGTAGGTTCCACACTACTTTCCTTCCATCTATAGCATTTCATAATATTATTCAGTTCCTTTGGCTTTAATGTCTCATGATTGAGTATTGCTCTGTTCAAGTAGACTGTGATTTTGCTGTGGTCTGATAGGGGTGTTAGTGGGCTGTGAACACTCTCAGAGACTCTAGGTTGAGGTCAGTGATAAAGTAGTCAACAGTACTACTGCCAAGAGATGAGCTATAGCTCTCTCTCTCTCTCTGTCTTTCTCTCTCGCTCTCCAGCCTCTCCCTCCCCTCTCTTCTCTCTCTCTGTTTCAATTCAATTCAATTCAATTTAAGGGCTTTATTGGCATGGGAAACGTGTGTTAACATTGCCAAAGCAAGTGAAGTAGATAGTAAACAGAAGTGAAATAAACAATAAATATTAACAGTAAACATTACACTCAGAAGTTTCAAAAGAATAAAGACATTTCAAATGTCATATTATGTATATAGACAGTGTTGTAACAATGTGCAAATAGTTAAAGTACAAATGGGAAAATAAATAAACATAAATATGGGTTGTATTTACAATGGTGTTTGTTCTTCACTTGTTGCCCTTTTCTTGTGGCAACAGGTCACAAATATTGCAGCTGTGATGGCACACTGTGGTTTTTCACCCAGTAGATAAGGGAGTTTATCAAAATTGGGTTTGTTTTCGAATTCTTTGTGGATCGCTGTAATCTGAGGGAAATATGTGTCTCTAATATGGTCATACATTTGGCAGGAGGTTAGTTTCTCTCTCTCTCTCTCCCTCTCTCTCTCTCTGAAAGTCGACATTGGAGTGCAAGCTGTGCGGCCACTCGCCATCTCTTTAATGCGAGAGAGGGGACTGATGGGTAAAGCCCGGCCAGGGCCGGTTGGTCCTCAGATCTTCAGAGGCGCCGGTAGATCCAAGAGCGGCTGGCTGTCACACCTCCGGGCACACACACACACACACACACACACACACACACACACATTCCAGGCCATCTCCAGAGAAGAGATTCTTCACAACCGCTAGACCCCCTGAGGTTTCTGCGTGCGTGCGTGTGAGTGAGACGTCTCAAGTGAGCGTCCCGCAGCTAAATTGATTCTCTGTTGCTGTATCGCCATCTAACCAGCATCAGAGGGTCTAGGTCTGTTGTGTCTGCTAGTAATTGATCTGAAACACATTTAATTAATGTTCAACAATCAGATCTGTTCTAAGTAGAATATATTGTACAGAATATAAATCAAATCAAATCAAATTTTATTTGTCAAATACACGTGTTTAGCAGATGTTATAGCAGGTGTAGCGAAATGCTTGTGCTTCTAGCTCCGACAGTGCAGTAATATCTAACAACTTCACAACATATAGCCAATACACACAAATCTAGTAAGGAATGGGATTTAAGAATATAAACATATATGGACAAGCAATGACAGAGCGGCATGGACTAAGATACAGTAGAATAGTATAGAATACAGTATATACATATGAGATGAGTAGTGCAAGATATGTAAACATTATTAAAGTGACTAGTGTTCCATTTCTTAAAGTGGCCAGTGATTTCAATAGGCAGCAGCAGCCTCTAATGTGCTAGTGATGGCTATTTAACAGTCTGATGGCCTTGAGATAGAAGCTGTTTTTCATTCTCTCGGTTCCAGCTTTGATGCACCTGTACTGACCTCGCCTTCTGGATGATAGGTGAACAGGCAGTGGCTCGGGTGGTTGATGTCCTTGATGATCTTTTTGGCCTTCCTGTGGCATCGGGTGCTGTAGGTGTCTTGGAGGGCGGGTAGTTTGCCCCCGGTAATGCGTTCGGCAGACCGCACCACCCTCTGGAGAGCCCTGCGGTTGTTGGCGGTGCAGTTGCCGTACCAGTCGGTGATACAGCCCGACAGGATGCTCTCAATTGTGCATCTGTAAAAGTTTGTGAGGGTTTTAGGTGATAAGCCAAATTTCTTCAGCCTCCTGAGGTTGATGAGGCTCTGTTGCGCCTTCTTCACCACACTGTCTGCGTGGGTGGACCATTTCAGTTTGTCGGTGATGTGTACGCCAAGGAACTTGAAGCTTTCCACCTTCTCCACTGCGGTCCCGTCGATGTGGATAGGGGGGTGCATCCTCTGCTGTTTCCTGAAGTCCACGATCATCTCCTTTGTTTTGTTGATGTTGAGTGAGAGGTTATTTTCCTGGCACCACACTCCCAGAGCCCTCACCTCCTCCCTGTAGGCGGTCTCGTCATTGTTGGTAATCAAACCTACTACTGTTGTATCGTCTGCAAACTTGATGATTGAGTTGGAGGCGTGCTTGGCCACGCAGTCATGGGTGAACAGGGAGTACAGAAGGGGGCTGAGCACGCACCCTTGTGGGGCCCCAGTGTTGAGGATCAGCGAAGTGGAGATGTTGTTTCCTACCTTTACCACCTGGGGGCAGCCCGTCAGGAAGTCCAGGACCCAGTTGCACAGGGCGGGGTTCAGACACAGGGCCTCGAGCTTAATGATGAGCTTGGAGGGTACTATGGTGTTGAATGCTGAACTATAGTCAATGAACAGCATTCTTACAAAGGTATTCCTCTTGTCCAGATGGGATAGGGCAGTGTGCAGTGTGATGGCGATTGCATCGTCTGTGGATCTATTGGGGCGGTAAGCAAATTGAAGTGGGTCTAGGGTGACAGGTAAGGTAGAGGTGATATGATCCTTGACTGGTCTATCAAAGCACTTCGTGATGACAGAGGTGAGTGCTACAGGGCGATAGTCATTTAGTTCAGTTACCTTTGCTTTCTTGGGTACAGGAACAACGGTGGCCCTCTTGAAGCATGTGGGAACAGCAGACTGGGAAAGGGAAAGATTGAATATGTCCATGAACACACCAGCCAGCTGGTCTGCGCATGCTCGGAGGACGCGGCTAGGGATGCCGTCTGGGCCGGCAGCCTTGCGGGGCTTAACATGCTTAAATGTCTTAATCACGTCGGCCATGGAGAAGGAGAGCCCACAGTCCTTGGGAGCGGGCCGCGTCGGTGGCACAGTGTTATCCTCAAAGCGGGCGAAGAAGGTGTTTAGCTTGTCCGGAAGGAAGACGTCTGTGTCGGCGACGTGGCTGGTTTTCTTTTTGTAGTCCGTGATTGTCTGTAGTCCCTGCCACATACATCTCGTGTCTGAGACGTTGAATTGCGACTCCACTTTGTCTCTATACTGATGTTTTGCCAATTTAATTGCCTTGCGGAGTGAGTAGCTACACTGTTTGTATTCTGCCATATTCCCAGTCACCTTGCCATGGTTGAATGCGGTGGTTCGCGCTTTCAGATTTGCGCGAATGCTGCCGTCTATCCACGGTTTCTGGTTAGGGTAGGTTTTAATAGTCACAGTGGGCACCACATCACCTATACACTTCCTGATAAACTCAGTCACTGTTTCAGTGTATATGTCTAAATTATTTTCGGAAGCTACCCGGAACATATCCCAGTCCGCGTGATCAAAACAATCTTGAAGCGTGGATTCCGATTGGTCAGAACAGCGTTGAATAGTCCTTAGCACGGGTACTTCCTGTTTGAGTTTCTGTGTATAGGAAGGGAGAAGCAAAATGGAGTCTTGGTCAGATTTGCCGAAAGGAGGGTGGGGGAGGGCCTTATAACCATCCCGGAAGTTTGAATAGCAATGGTTGAGGATTTTAGCAGCGCGAGTACAACAGTCGATATGTTGATAGAACTTCGGCAAATTTGCTTTGTTAAAATCCCTGGCTACAATAAAATTCAGCCTCAGTATATTGGTTTCCAGTTTGCATAAGGTCCAGTGAAGTTCTTTGAGGGCCGTCGTGGTATCGGCTTGAGGGGGGATATACATGGCCGTGACTATAACCAAAGAGAATTCTCTTGGGAGATAATACGGTCAGCATTTGATTGTGAGGTATTCTAGGTCGGGTGAACAAAAGGACTCGAGTTCCTCTATGTTACTACAATTACACCATGAGTCGTTAATCATAAAACATACACCTCCGCCCTTCTGCTTCCCGGAGAGATATTTATTCCTGTCTGCGCAATAAACTGAGAACCCATCTGGCTGGACCGATTCTGACAGAATATCCCAAGAGAGCCATGTTTCCGTGAAATAGAGTATGTTACAATCCCTGATGTCTCTCTGGAAAGAAATCCTTGCCCGTAGTTTGTCGATTTTGTTAACCGACTAAGTCGGACCAGCAGGCCGCTCCGAGTGCCTCTCCTCCTCCGGCGATGTTTTGGGTCTGCCGCTGGAATCAGTTCATTTGCCCTGGGGAGAGCAAACAAAGGATCTGCTTCGGGAAAGTCGTATTCCTGGTCGTAATGCTGGTGAGTTACCGCCGCTCTGATATCCAATAGTTTTTCCCGGCTGTATGTAATGATGCAAAATACTTTCTGAGCTAATAATGTAAAAAAGAATACATAAAAAAACAAAATACTGCAAAGTTTCCTAAGAGCTAGTTGCGAGGCCGCCATTTCCGTAGGCGCCAGGTGGTTCATCCAGAAAACACACATTTCTGGTGTTTGAGGCTTAATAGATTTTTTGTTGCTGTTATTTTTCCTTCCTGTCTACAAATCCTTCAGGAAATGTAATATTATTTTCTGTGGGCAGATTAATTACGCCTGAAACGCATCATACTGTGCTTCCAGGTGACAACGTCGTTACGTTTCATTTCCTGGAATGATGTCCCTGCAACGTTGAGGGAGTGGTCTCTCGCCACTTGATCCAATCAGCTTCTCACAGCTCCTCTCAGCCAATAGAGACAATCCTTTACTGCCAAACAAAGCCAGTAGAATAGATTCATTTCACAAAGCCAGTAGAATAGGTTCATTTCACAAAGCCAGTAGAATAGATCATTTCACAAAGCCAGTAGAATAGGTCATTTCGCAGATGAACAGGCCCAACACTGATCCTCTCGGTATGTAAATCATTTTCTTAGAGGGAAGAATGACGTAATGAAGAATCAATAAAATCATCATGCCATATGTGGATAGGCTTCTGGTTGCCAGATTGGGTAAAGGTCTACAGGATGAAGAAGCCGTTTATCAAAGTGGAGGGTTTACTGTCTTTATGACTGTCCTGGTAGTTTTAAAGGATGGGAATCAGAGTGAGTCCTTTAACTCTCAAGGTAATTTGGCAACCCCCCCCTGGGGAGCTGTGTAGTTAGGTCTTCGTCTTGATGTCATCGTCTCCTTGGCAATGGGAATTCTACATAATTGGTCTATGTCTTGATGTCATCATTGCCTAACTCAGACAAATGGCTGTCAGCTCCTCCTCTTGGAAGTCGATAGCCATGTCTCAGGGTTAGTCATTGCCTTTGATATTTAAATAAATGAGGTATTGGGCAATGGGAAATCTACAGAATGGGTTACAACAGGTCTGATAAGCCCCAAAACACTAGTGTTGACCTCATACTCCGAGAATGTTGAGCAGAAAGCAATGATTTACGTCCCAAAAGGGCTTTCCCTATGGCTCTGGTCAAAAGCGGTGCACTGTAAACGGAATAGGGTCCCAGTTGGGACGTAGTCATTTTCTGTCTGAAATGAATGTGAACGCAAAGATTGATCAGACGGTAACAATGGATAAAGCGACGAGTGACGATAACTTGTTAAAGTGTTGACTTGCTGAGTCCGTTTGCCCAGTGTCATATCCATATAGAGATACAATGGTCATATCTAAATGTCCCTGACATGTCTCTGAAGAGCTTTTTCCTGTCAGGTGATAAAGTAAGTCTCCTTTACCATGATGAGCTGTGAAAACTCAACCGTCACTCCGGGATTGGATCTAAACATGCAAAAAACTGATTTTTCACTCCAGAATTGGATCTAAACATGCAAAAACTGCTTATCTGAGAGCTGGTCCAGAAGACCAATGGATATTGATTGTTATCGACTTACAGTGAACAATAGCAGCATTCGAAAAAGTTATGTATGGTTACCTTATATCTCACATTACAGTCAGGTATATTTACATGTTTTAAAGGTAACCAAATGGACTAGGCCCCTGAAAACAGATACGAACCCCCATGAGAGACTCGGGGACTCGTTATACAGATATACATTTGTTTTGCTCTTGGTTTAATTAGTTTAGACAAATCCTCTAGATATGAGTTGAACATCTTATCTTGAAAGGCTGACTGACCGCTTTAGTAACACTCTTTTGTGAACCTGTGAATCTGTGCATGATACAATGTGAACGCATTGTCTGTCACACCATAATGGATTATAAAGACTTGCTGTAATTACAAACAATAGTTTTATATAGTCTTTCCTATACGTGCCCGCAGCCACTAGGGGGGGGATTCCTACCCAAAATAAATTAAAAAATTAAAAGAAATTCAGACCTCTTGATCTTTTCCACATTTTGTTACGTTACAGCCTTATTCTAAAATTGATTTAAAAAATAAAATTCCTCATCAATCTACACACAATACCCCATAATGACAAAGCGAAAACAGGTTTTTAGATATTTCTACAAATGTATATAAAACAAAAAACTGAAATATCACATTTACATAAGTATTCAGACCCTTTACTCAGTACTTTGTTGAAGCACCTTTGGCAGCGATTACAGCCTCGACTCTTCTTGGGTATGACACTACAAGCTTGGCACACCTGTATTTGGGGAGTTTCTCCCATTCTTCTCTGCAGATCCTCTCAAGCTCTGTCAGGTTGGATGGGGAGCGTTGCTGCACAGCTATTTTCAGGTCTCTCCAGAGATGTTTGATCGGGTTCAAGTCCGGGCTCTGGCTGGGCCACTCAAGGACATTCAGAGACTTGTCCCGAAGCCACACCTGCGTTGTCTTGGCTTTGTGCTTAGGGTCGTTGTCCTGTTGGAAGGTGAACCTTCACCCCAGTCTGAGGTCCTGAGCACTCTGGAGCAGGTTTTCATCAAGGATCTCTCTGTACTTTGCTCTGTTCATCTTTGCCTCAATCCTTAGTCTCCCAGTCCCTGCCACTGAATAACATCCACACAGCATGATGCTGCCACCACCATGCTTCACCATAGGGATGGTGCCAGCTTTCCTCCAGACGTGACGCTTGGCATTCAGAGCAAAGAGTTCAATCTTGGTTTCATCAGAACAGAGAATCTTATTTCTCATGGTCTGAGAGTGTTTCGGTGCCTTTTGGCAAACTCCAAGCGGGCTGTCATGTGCCTTTTACTGAGGTGTGGCTTCCGTCTGGCCACTCTAACATAAAGGCCTGATTGGTGGTGTGCTGCAGAAATGGTTGTCCTTCTGGAAGGTTCTCCCATCTCCACAGACAAACTCTAGACATAAACAGGTGTGTGCCTTTCCAAATCATGTCCAATTAATTGAATTTAATACAGGTGGACTCCAATCAAGTTGTAGAAACATCTTAAGGATGATCAATGGAAACAGGATGCACCTGAGCTCAATTTTGAGTCTCATATCAAAGGGTCTGAATACTTACGCAAATAAGGTATTTCTGTTTTTTATTTTTAACACATTTGCCAACATTTCTAAAAACCTGTTTTCGCTTTGTCATTATGTGTAGATTGATGAGGACATTTTTTTATTTTTTTATTTAATCCATTTTAGAATAAGGCTGTAACGTAACAAAATGTGGAAAAAGTCAAGGGGTCTGAATACTTTCCAAAGGCACTGTATGTAGATGGTGCGTTGTTTTTACTAACAATTTCTACAGTGTGTATTTGGTTCATGGTTGTGTTTCCACCTGAAGTTATGTTCAATTAGGTGGTGTGCATGCTAGCCAAACAGAAATATTAGTCTCTCTCTCTTCATCTCTCTCTCTCTCACTGCATCTCTCTCTGGATCTCTCTCTCTCTCAATTCATTAAAATATTTCAATTCAAGGGGCTTTATTGGCATGGTAAATATATGTTAACATTGCCAAAGCAAGTGAAATAGATAAACAAAGTGAAATAAACAATAAAAAGTGAACAGTAAATATTACACACACACAAGTTCCAAAATAATAAAGACATTTCAAATGTCATATTATGTCTATATACAGTGTTGTAACAATGTGCAAATAGTTAAAGTACAAAAGGGAAAATAAATCAACATCAATATGGGTTGTATTTACAATGGTGTTTGTTCTTCACTGGTTGCCCTTTTCTTGTGGCAACAGGTCACAAATCTTGCTGCTGTGATGGCACACTGTGGTATTTCACCCAATCGATATGGGAGTTTTGCTTTCTCAATAGCAAGGCTATGCTCACTGAGTCTGTACATCGTCAAAGCTTTCCTTAATTTTGGGGTCAGTCACAGTGGTCAGGTATTCTGCCACTGTGTACGCTCTGTTTAGGGCCAAATAGCATTCTAGTTTGCGCTGTTTTTTTTTTCATTCTTTCCAATGTGTCAAGTAATTATCTTTCTGTTCTCTCATAATTTGGTTGGGTCTAATTGTGTTGCTGTGCTGGGGCTCTGTGGGGTCTGTTTGTGTTTGTGAACAGAACCCCAGGACCAGCTTGCTTAGGGGACTCTTCTCCAGGTTCATCTCTCTGTAGGTGATGGCTTTGTTATGGAAGGTTTGGGAATTGCTTCCTTTTAGGTGGTTGTAGAATTTAATGGCTTTTTTCTAGATTTTGATAATTAGCGGGTATCAGCCTAATTCTGCTCTGCATGCATTATTTGGTGTTTTACATTGTACACAGAGGATATTTCTGCAGAATTCTGCATGCAGAGTCTCAATTTGGTGTTTGTCCCATTTTGTGAATTCTTGGTTGGTGAGCGAACCCCCAGACCTCCCAACCATAAAGAGCAATGGGTTCTATAACTGATTAAAGTATTTTTAACCAGATCCTAATTGGTATGTCAAATGTTATGTTCCTTTTGATGGCATAGCAGGCCCTTCTTTCCTTGTCTCTCAGATGGTTCACAGCTTTGTGGAAGTTACCTGTGGCGCTGATGTTTAGGCTAAGGTATGTATCGTTTTTGTGTGCTCTAGGGCAACGGTGTCTAGATAGAATTTGTATTTGTGGCCCTGGCAACTGGACCTTTTTTGAAACACCATTATTTTTGTCTTACTGAGATTTACTGTCAGGGCCCAGGTCTGACAGAATCTGTGCAGAAGATCTAGGTGCTGCTGTAGGCCCTCCTTGGTTGGGGACAGAAGCACCAGATCATCAGCAAACAGTAGACATTTGACTTCAGATTCTTGTAGGGTGAGGCCGGGTGCTGCAGACTGTTCTAGTGCCCTCGCCAATTCATTGATATACAGTGGGGAGAACAAGTATTTGATACACTGCCGATTTTGCAGGTTTTCCTACTTACAAAGCATGTAGAGGTCAATAATTTTTTATCATAGGTACACTTCAACTGTGAGAGACGGAATCTAAAACAAAAATCCAGAAAATCACATTGTATGATTTTTGAGTAATTAATTAGCATTTCATTGCATGACATAAGTATTTGATACATCAGAAAAGCAGAACTTATTATTTGGTACAGAAACCTTTGTTTGCAATTACAGAGATCATACGTTTCCAGTAGGTCTTGACCAGGTTTGCACACGCTGCAGCAGGGATTTTGGCCCACTCCTCCATACAGATCCTTCAGGTTTCGGGGCTGTCGCTGGGCAATACGGACTTTCAGCTCCCTCCAAAGATTTTCTATTGGGTTCAGGTCTGGAGACTGGCTAGGCCACTCCAGGACCTTGAGATGCTTCTTACGGAGCCACTCCTTAGTTGCCCTGGCTGTGTGTTTCGGGTCGTTGTCATGCTGGAAGACCCAGCCACAACCCATCTTCAATGCTCTTACTGAGGAAAGGTGGTTGTTGGCCAAGATCTTGCGATACATGGCCCCATCCATCCTCCCCTCAATACGGTGCAGTCGTCCTGTCCCCTTTGCAGAAAAGCATCCCCAAAGAATGATGTTTCCACCTCCATGCTTCACGGTTGGGATGGTGTTCTTGGGGTTGTACTCATCCTTCTTCTTCCTCCAAACACGGCGAGTGGAGTTTAGACCAAAAAGCTATATTTTTGTCTCATCAGACCACATGACCTTCTCCCATTCCTCCTCTGGATCATCCAGATGGTCATTGGCAAACTTCAGACGGGCCTGGACATGCGCTGGCTTGAGCAGGGGGACCTTGCGTGCGCTGCAGGATTTTTATCCATGACGGCGTAGTGTGTTACTAATGGTTTTCTTTGAGACTGTGGTCCCAGCTCTCTTCAGGTCATTGACCAGGTCCTGCCATGTAGTTCTGGGCTGATCCCTCACTTTCCTCATAATCATTGATGCCCCACGAGGTGAGATCTTGCATGGAGCCCCAGACCGAGGGTGATTGACCGTCATCTTGAACTTCTTCCATTTTCTAATAATTGCGCCAACAGTTGTTGCCTTCTCACCAAGCTGCTTGCCTATTGTCCTGTAGCCCATCCCAGCCTTGTGCAGGTCTACAATTGTATCCCTGATGTCCTTACACAGCTCTCTGGTCTTGGCCATTGTGGAGAGGTTGGAGTCTGTTTGATTGAGTGTGTGGACAGGTGTCTTTTATACAGGTAACGAGTTCAAACAGGTTAAGGCGGAGGTGTTGCTAACATTTACGATAGCAAATTTCAATTTACAAAAAAAAAAATGGCGTTTTCATCTTTTGAGCTTCTAGTCATGAAATCTATGCAGCCTACTCAATCACTTTTTATAGCTACTGTTTACAGGCCTCCTGGGCCATATACAGCGTTCCTCTCTGAGTTTCCTGAATTCCTATCAGACCTTGTAGTCATAGCAGATCATATTCTAATTTTTGGTGATTTTAATATTCACATGGAGAAGTCCACAGACCCACTCCAAAAGTCTTTCGGAGCCATTATCGACTCAGTGGGTTTTGTCCAACATGTCTCTGGACCTACTCACTGCCACAGTCATACTCTGGACCTAGTTTTGTCCCATGGAATAAATGTTGTAGATCTTAATGTTTTTCCACAAAATCCTGGACTATCGGACCACCATTTTATTACATTTGCAATCGCAACAAATAATCTGCTCAGACCCCAACCAAGGAGCATCAAAGTCGTGCTATAAATTCTCAAACAACACAAAAATTCATTGATGCCCTTCCAGACTCCTTCTGCCTACCCAAGGACGTCAGAGGACAAAAATCAGTTAACCACTTAACTGAGGAACTCAATTTAACCTTGCGCAATACCCCTAGATGCAGTTGCACCCCTAAAAACGAAAAACATTTGTCATAAGAAACTAGCTCCCTGGTATACAGAAAATACCCGAGCTTTGAAGCAAGCTTCCAGGAAATTGGAACGGAAATGGCGCCACACCAAACTGGAAGTCTTCCGACTAGCTTGGAAAGACAGTACCGTGCAGTACCGAAGAGCCCTCACTGCTGCTCGATCATCCTACTTTTCCAACTTAATTGAGGAAAATAAGAACAATCCAAAATTTCTTTTGATACTGTTGCAAAGCTAACTAAAAAGCAGCATTCCCCAAGAGAGGATGGCTTTCACTTCAGCAGTGATAAATTCATGAACTTCTTTGAGGAAAAGATCATGACCATTAGAAAGCAAATTACGGACTCCTCTTTGAATCTGCGTATTCCTCCAGGGCTTAGCTGTCCTGGATCTGCACAGCTCTGCGAGGGCCTGGGATCGGGAGAGACACTTAAGTGTTTTAGTACTATATCTCTTGACACAATGATGAAAATAATCATGGCCTCTAAACCTTCAAGCTGCATACTGGATCCTATTCCTACTAAACTGCTGAAGGAGCTGCTTCCTGTGCTTGGCCCTCCTATGTTGAACATAATAAACAGCTCTCTATCCACCGGATGTGTACCAAACTCACTAAAAGTGGCAGTGATAAAGCCTCTCTTGAAAAAGCCAAACCTTGACCCGGAAAATATAAAAACTATCGGCCTATATCGAATCTTCCATTCCTCTCAAAAATTTTAGAAAAAGCTGTTGCGCAGCAACTCACTGCCTTTCTGAAGACAAACAATGTATACGAAATGCTTCAGTCTGGTTTTAGACCCCATCATAGCACTGAGACTGCACTTGTGAAGGTGGTAAATGACCTTTTAATGGCGTCAGACCGAGGCTCTGCATCTGTCCTCGTGCTACTAGACCTTAGTGCTGCCTTTGACACCACTCGATCACCACATTCTTTTGGAGAGACTGGAAACCCAAATTGGTCTACACGGACAAGTTCTGGCCTGGTTTAGATCCTACCTGTCGGAAAGATATCAGTTTGTCTCTGTGAATGGTCTGTCCTCCGACAAATCAACTGTACATTTCGGTGTTCCTCAAGGTTCCGTTTTAGGACCACTATTGTTTTCACTATATATTTTACCTCTTGGGGATGTTATTCGAAAACATAATGTTAACTTTCACTGCTATGCGGATGACACACAGCTGTACATTTCAATGAAACATGGTGAAGCCCCAAAATTGCCCTCGCTAGAAGCCTGTGTTTCAGACATAAGGAAGTGGATGGCTGAAAACTTTTTACTTTTAAACTCGGACAAAACAGAGATGCTTGTTCTAGGTCCCAAGAAACAAAGAGATCTTCTGTTAAATCTGACAATTCATCTAGATGGTTGTAAAGTCGTCTCAAATAAAACTGTGAAGGACCTCGGTGTTACTCTTGACCCTGATCTCTCTTTTTGACGAACATATCAAGACTGTTTCAAGGACAGCTTTTTTCCATCTACGTAACATTGCAAAAATCAGAAATTTTCTGTCCAAAAATGATGCAGAAAAATTAATCCATGCATTTGTTACTTCTAGGTTAGACTACTGCAATGCTCTATTTTCCGGCTACCCCGGATAAAGCACTAAATAAACTTCAGTTAGTGCTAAATACGGCTGCTAGAATCCTGACTAGAACCAAGAAATTTGATCATATTACTCCAGTGCTAGCTTCCCTACACTGGCTTCCTGTTAAGGCAAGGGCTGATTTCAAGGTTTTACTGTTAACCTATAAAGCGTTACATGGGCTTGCTCCTACCTATCTTTCGAGTTGGTCCTGCCGTACATACCAATACGTACGCTACGGTCACAAGACGAGGCCTCCTAATTGTCCCTAGAATTTCTAAGCAAACAGCGGGAGGCAGGGCTTTCTCCTATAGATCTCCATTTTTATGGAACAGTCTGCCTACCCATGTGAGAGACGCAGACTCGGTCTCAACCTTTAAGTCTTTACTGAAGACTTATCTCTTCAGTAGGTCATATGATTGAGTGTAGTCTGGCCCAGGAGTGTGAAGGTGAACGGAAAGGCTGGAGCAACGAACAGCCCTTGCTGTCTCTGCCGGGCCGGTTCCCCTCTCCACTGGGGTTCTCTGCCTCTAACCCTGTTGCAGGGGCTGAGTCACTGGCTTGCTGGTGCTCTTTCATGCCGTCCCTGGGAGGGGTGCGTCACTTGAGTGGGTTGAGTTACTGACGTGATCTTCCTGTCTGGGTTGGCGCCCCCCTTGGTTTGTGCTGTGGTGGAGACCTCTGTGGGCTATACTCGGCCTTGTCTCAGGATTGTAAGTTGGTGGTTGGGGATATCCCTCTAGTGGTGCGGGGGCTGTGCTTTGGCGGAGTGGGTGGGGTTATATCCTTCCTGTTTGGCCCTGTCCGGGGGTTTCTTCGGATGGGGCCACAGTGTCTCCGGACCGCTCCTGTCTCAGCCTCCAGTATTTATGCTGCAGTAGTTTATGTGTCGGGGGCTGGGGTTAGTTGGTTATACCTGGAGTACTTCTCCTGTCTTATCCAGTGTCCTGTGTGAATTTAAGTATGCTCTCTCTAATTCTCTCGTTCTCTCTTTCTCTCTGAGAACCTGAGCCCTAGGACCATACGTCAGGACTACCGGGCATGATGACACCTTGCTGTCCCCAGTCCGCCTGGCCTTGCTGCTATTCCAGTTTCAACTGTTCTGCCTGCGGCTACGAAACCCCTACCTGTCCCAGACCTGCTGTTTTCAACTCTTTAATGATCGGCTATGAAAAGCCAACTGAGATTTATTCCTGATTATTATTTGACCATGCTTGTCACTTATGAACATTTTTGAACATCTTGGCATGGTTCTGTTATAATCTCCACCCGGCACAGCCAGAAGAGGACTGGCCACCCCTCATAGCCTGGTTCCTCTCTAGGTTTCTTCCTAGGCTTTCGCCTTTCTAGGGAGTTTTTCCTAGCCACCGTGCTTCTACACCTGCATTACTAGCTGTTTGGGGTTTTAGGCTGGGTTTCTGTACAGCACTTCGAGATATTAGCTGATGTAAGAAGGGCTATATAAAATAAAATTGATTGATTGATTGAAGTTAATACAGGTAATGAGTGGAGAACAGGAGGGCTTCTTAAAGAAAAACTAACAGGTCTGTGAGAGCCGGAATTCTTACTGGTTAGTAGGTGATCAAATACTTATGTCACGCAATAAAATGCAAATTAATTACTTAAAAATCATACAATGTGATTTTCTGGATTTTTGTTTTAGATTCCGTCTCTCACAGTTGAAGTGTACCTATGATAAAACATTACTGACCTCTACATGCTTGTAAGTAGGAAAATGTCATGAGCCCTCTCACTCCACCGGGTTACCACCTTAATTGGTTTCCACTATCTTCCACTCTGCTCACCTCCCTCTCTCTACTCAGCCTAACTAGCTCCACCTGTCCCTGCTCTGCTCGGCTCTAATTACTCTGCCAGCTGCGCTGCATTACCCACTAACCTCTCCCAGTATTTTAGGCCCTGTCTTTCAGCTCTCCGGTGTCAGATCGTCTGCAAAGCTCACACCCGGAACCTGTTTGCTCGCGCTTCTGGCTCACCCTGGTTTTGTGACCCCGGACCTGCCTGGTTTTTTGGATACTCTTCTGCCTCAGGAGATCCAGACCTGCTTCTGCCATTACGACTCCCTGACTACTCTTCAATCCCGGTAACTCTGACCAGCCTTCTGCCTTGCTACTACGTATTTTGGATTTCCCTTGAACTGTACTGCTGCCTGGTTTCATTCCGCCCCGTTGTGTCTGTGTTTCCTCCCCCCAAGACTTCTGGACCACCAACCACCGGCGTCATCGGACGCATCGCTGCCACTGGGGGAGGCACAGACCCAGCACATCGGACGGGATAACCCCTGGAGCCTTCACTCACTCCCTACATCCCTTTCCCCTTAAGTTTAAATAAACTTTCTGGTGTGACGCAATTGTGGTCCTCTTGTCGTCTGTCTGAACCGTGACAGTACGATCTGACCATCATGGACCCAGCGCACACTTCCCCGACATGGAAACCGAAGAACCTGAGCAACCCACCGCCATGCTACGCCTGGAACACACTGAGAGAGAGAGCTAGGCGCATGAGCGGCGACATCACCTCTCTGCTTCAGGCCGGCTACCAACAGCATCAGCAGTTCCAGCAGCACCAGCAGCAGTCCCAGCAGCAGCAACAACAACTCGCCATGATCATTCAACTCCTCACCAACCTGACCCCAGCCAGTCTGCCCACCAGCCCTGCCCCGAGTTACCTGCCCCGGTCATTGCAGCCGCTGCTCGAACCCAAGATTGGAAACCCCGAGCGGTTCAACGGCGATCCAACCCAGGTCCGGCCATTCCTGACTAGCTGCCGACTTCAGTTCTCCCCTTGCAGCCAAGGACCTTCGCCACGGAGGGGGCTAAGGTTGGGTATGCCATCACTCACCTGACGGGCCGAGCTCGACTCTGGGGAACAGCAGAGTTCGAACGTCAAACCCCCGCATGTGCAACCTTCGACCTGTTTGCTGAGGAGATGCTGAAGGTGTTTGACCTGGATTCACCAACGCAGAGGCGTCTGCGTGAACTGTTCCAGTATTCGACAAGGCAGACGTACAGTCGCAGACCATTCCGCCGACTTCCGAACCCTGGCTAGAGGCAGTTCTTGGAACACACCATCGTTGGTGGGCGCGTTCTTCCATAGTTTGGCTGACTATATCAAGGGACGAGTTGGTCTCCCAGGAACTGCCTTCCACTCTTGATGAAGCCATCGCACTGACTGTCAGGATCGACAGTAGGATACAGACCCGTCGTCGTGAGAGGGGGCGCCAAGGTCCACCTACTACCGGCATTCGGAGAGATCCGACTGGGTTCCTGTCATCTACTGCCACTCACCCAGGTCAGCTTGATCAGTCTGAGCCTATGGAGATTGGGCGAGCCTCTCTCACTCCTGCAGAGCCCAGCGACGCTTCACCTCAAACCTCTGCCTCTATTGTGGAGGTGATGGACATCGTGTGGTAACCTGCCCTTTAAAGGGCCGAAGCTCACCGGGCATAGGGGAGTCCGGTTGAGTTCAATGACCATCCAGTCCTCCGACCGCAAACCCCTGCTGCAAGTTCACCTCCGCCTCCCTGACTCAACTCACACCCTGGCTGCTCTGGGTGGATTCTGGCGCCGAAGCCAACATAATGGACATCAAGCTGGCACGCCAACTGGGACTGGAGAACCTCCGTTTGACACCTCCTATTCCTGCCCGGGCACTGGACGGACACTTACTGGATCGGTCACTCATGTCACGGCCCCGGTCTCGATGGGTCTGTCCGGGAAACCATCAAGAAACCATCCAGTTTCACCTGCTCCCCCTCTCCAGGGCCAACCCTCATCCTGGGTTACCCATGGCTCCGCCGGCACAACCCTCAGCTCGACTGGGTGACCGGGGTGATCAGGGAGTGGGAGAGGACTGCCACCGAACCTGCCTGCTTGCCGCCCACTACCCCCTCGGCCAGTACCTACTAACTCCGCTCCTGACCCCTCCAAGGACCCTGTGTCGATTCTGCCAAGTCCCTGCATCGTTGCAGCTCTGACCTGGGCTGTTGAGGAACAGGTGCTGGAGGCTCTCCGTAACCAGCCAGGTCCCAGCACTTGCCCAGCTGACCGCCTTTTTTGTCCCCGAAGACCTGAGGTCCCAGGTCGTTCAGTGGGGACATGACTCCCGCCTAGCTTGTCACCCTGGCTCCACCCGCACTTACAACCTGCTCGCCCAGAGGTTCTGGTGGCCCTCTCTGAGGAAGGATATACGGGAATTCGTCAAGCCTGCCCCATCTGCAACCAACACAAGTCGTCCTGCCAGCCCCAGCCGGATTGCTGCAGCCCCTGCCTGTGCCCAGGAGTCCGCTGGTCCCTGCTGCGCCTTGTCCTCCTCCTCCACGGCTCGCCGAAGGTGGTCTGGTTTTACACCGTCCGCCGCCTGCTTCGGTCCAGACGGAGGGGTAGGGTCTCCAGTACCTCATTGACTGGGAGGGCTATGGACCTGAGGAAAGGACCTGGGTGCCAGCTAGTCGGATTGTGGATAGGACTCTCATCACCGCTTCACCAACGGCATCCTGATCAACCTGCTATCCGTAGGGGCCGCCCCAGGGGGTCCCTAACCGTCCGGCCCGCTCGGCTTCCTGTCCTGTGCCTGATCCTGTCTCGGACCTGTTCCATCTCCCGACCACGGCCCTCCGGCTTCCTCGAGGATGAGGACGTTCACTCGGACCGTTCGGAGGAGTTCTAGCCCTCCTCCGGCTCCTCCTCCCCCGGCGTGGTGTTGCTCTTGGGACTTCTGGGGCCGTCCCCTTGGGGGTTCTGTCATGAGCCCTCTCACTCCACCGGGTTACCACCTTAATTGGTTTCCACTATCTTCCACTCTGCTCACCTCCCTCTCTCTACTCAGCCTAACTAGCTCCACCTGTCCCTGCTCTGCTCGGCTCTAATTACTCTGCCAGCTGCGCTGCATCTACCCACTAACCTCTCCCAGTATTTTAGGCCCTGTCTTTCAGCTCTCCGGTGTCAGATCGTCTGCAAAGCTCACACCCGAACCTGTTTGCTCGCGCTTCTGGCTCACCCTGGTTTTGTGACCCCCGGACCTGCCTGGTTTTGGATACTCTTCTGCCTCAGGAGATCCAGACCTGCTTCTGCCATTACGACTCCTGACTACTCTTCAATCCCGGTAACTCTGACCAGCCTTCTGCCTTGCTACTACGTATTTTGGATTTCCCTTGAACTGTACTGCTGCCTGGTTTCATTCCGCCCCGTTGTGTCTGTGTCCTCCCCCAGGACTTCTGGACCACCAACCACCGGCTCATCGGACGATCGCTGCCACTGGGGGAGGCACAGACCCAGCACATCGGACGGGATAACCCCTGGAGCCTTCACTCACTCCCTACATCCCTTTCCCCTTAAGTTTAAATAAACTTTCTGGTGTGTACAATTGTGGTCCTCTTGTCGTCTGTCTGAACCGTGACAGGAAAACCTGCAAAATCGGCAGTGTTTCAAATACTTGTTCTCCCCACTGTACATTGTAATTAAATAATGAAGAATAATAATATAAAATGGTAGTAAATAATAATAATATAACTAACTGTCATCCTCACCATTACATAATTACTACAACTACCACCATCATTAATACTACTACTACCACCACCATCATTAAACTGCTGTCATTACCGTCACCCCTACTACCCGTACCACTACTATTTAGTCACAACAATAATAATAGTAATATCTCTCTCTGTCTGTCTGTCTGTCTGTCTGTCCCTCTTTCTCTCTCTCTCTCTCTCTCTCTCTCTCTCTCTCTCTCTCTCTCTCTGTCTCTGTCTCTGTTTTCTCTCTCTCTCTCTCTCTCCGTCTCTCTCTCTCTCTCTCTCTCTCTCTCTCTCTCTCTCTCTCTCTCTCTCGTCTCTCTCTCTCTCTCTCTCTCTCTCTCTCTCTCTCTCTCTCTCCTCTCTCTCTCTCTCTCTCTCTCTCTCTCTCTCTCTCTCTCTCTCTCTGTCTCTCTCTCTGTTTCTCTTTCTGTATCTCTTTCTCTCTCTCTCTCTCTCTCTCTCTCTCTCTCTCTCTCTCTCTCTCTCTGTCTCTCTCTCTCTCTCTCTCTCTCTCTCTCTCTCTCTCTCTCTCTCTCTCTCTCTCTCTCTCTCTCTCTCTCTCTCTCTCTCTCTCTCTCTCTCTCTCTCTCTCTCTCTCTGTCTCTGTCTCTGCCTCTCTCTCTCTCTCTCTCTCTCTCTCTCTCTCTCTCTCTCTCTCTCTCTCTCTCTCTCTCTCTCTCTCTGTATCTCTTTCTCTTTCTGTCTCTCTCTGCTCTCTCTCTCTCTCTCTCTCTCTCTCTCTCTCTCTCTCTCTCTCTCTCTCTCTCTCTCTCTCTCTCTCTCTCTCTCTCTCTCTCTCTGTCTCTCTCTGTCTCTCTCTATCTCTGTCTCTCTCTTTCTGTCTCTCTCTCTCTCTATATCTCTCTCTGTTTCTCTCTCTGTATCTCTCTGTATTTCTCTCTATATCTCTCTCCCTCTGTATCTCTCTCTTTGTATCTCTCTCTCTTTCTGTATCTCTCTCTCTCTGTATCTCTCTCTGTATCTCTCTCTCTCTGTATGTATCAATTTCAATTTAAGGGCTTTATTGGCATGGGAAACGTGTATCTCTGGCATGGGAAACGTGTATCTCTCTCTGTATCTCTCTGTATCTCTCTCTGTATCTCTCTCTTTGTCTCTCTCTCTCTCTCTCTTCTCTCTCTCTCACTCTCTCTCTCTCTCTCTCTCTCTCGCTCTTTGTATCTCTCTCTATATATATATATATATACACTACCGGTCAAATGATTTAGAACACCTAGAGTTTTTCTTTATTTTTACTATTTTCTACATTGTAGAATAATAGTGAAGACATCAACACAATGAAATAACATGTAGTATCATGTTAATCATGTAGTAAACAAAGAAGTGTTAAACAAATCAAAATATATTTTATATTTGAGATTCTTTAAATAGCCACCCTTTGCCTTGATGACAGAATTGATCCCGTCTGGATTACTGCAACTCGCTGTTGGCTGGGCTCCCTGCCTGTGCCATTAAACCCCTACAACTCATCCAGAATGCCGCAGCCCGTCTGGTGTTCAACCTTCCCAAGTTCTCTCACGTCACCCCGCTCCTCCGCACACTCCACTGGCTTCCAGTTGAAGCTCGCATCTGTTACAAGACCATGGTGCTTGCCTATGGAGCTGTGAGGGGAACGGCACCTCTGTACCTTCAGGCTCTGATCAGTCCCTACACCCAAACGAGGGCATTGCGTTCATCCACCTCTGGCCTGCTGGCTCCCCTTCCTCTGCGGAAGCATAGTTCCCGCTCAGCCCAGTCAAAACTGTTCGCTGCTCTGGCACCCCAATGGTGGAACAAGCTCCCTCACGACGCCAGGACAGCGCGGATTTGAAATCCCACCTCTTTAAGGAATACCTGGGATAGGATAAAGTAATCCTTCTACACCCCCCCAAAAAAAAAAATAAAAAAAAAAAAGATAAAAAAATAAATAATAATAATTGTATAGTGGTTAATTTTTTATTTTTTTTGGGGTCATTTAGCAGACGCTCTTATCCAGAGCGACTTACAGGAGCAATTAGGGTTAAGTGCCTTGCTCAAGGGCACATCGACAGATTTTTCACCTAGTCGGCTCGGGGATTAGAACCAGCGACCTTTCGGTTACTGGCACAACGCTCTTACCCACTAAGCTACCTGCCGCCCTAACCCACTGGCTATAGGGTGAATGCACCAATTTGCAAGTCGCTCTGGATAAGAGCGTCTGCTAAATGACGTATATGTAAATGTAAATGTAAAAATGCACTTCAATTAACAGGTGTGCCTGCTTAAAAGTTAATTTGTGGAATTTCTTTCCTTCAAAATGTGTTTGAGCCAATCAGTTGTGTTGTGACAGGTATACAAAAGATAGCCCTATTTGGTAAAAGACCAAGTCCATATTATGGCAAGAACAGCTCAAATAAGCAAAGAGAAATGACAGTCCATCATTACTTTAAGACATGAAGGTCAGTCAATACGGACAATTTCAAGAACTTTGAAAGTTTCTTCAAGTGCAGTCGCAAAAACCATCAAGCGCTATGATGAAACTGGCTCTCATGAGGACCGCCACAGGAATGGAAGACCCAGAGTTACCTCTGCTGCAGAGGATAAGTTCATTAGAGTTACCAGCCTCAGAAATTGTAGCCCAAATAAATGCTTCACAGAGTTCAAGTAACAGACACATCTCAATATCAACTGTTTAGAGGAGACTGTGTGAATCAAGCCTTCATGGTCGAATTGCTGCAAAGAAACCACTACTAAAGGACACCAATAATAAGAAGAGACTTGCCTGGGCCAAGAAACACAAGCAATGGACATTAGACCAGTGGAAATGTGTCCTTTGGTCTGGAGTCCAAACTGGAGATTTTTGGTTCCAACCACCGTGTCTTTGTGAGACGCGGTGTGGGTGAACGGATGATCTCCGCATGTGTATTTCCCACCGTAAAGCATGGAGGAGGAAGTGTTATGGTGTGGGGGTGCTTTGCTGGTGACACTGTCTGCGATCTATTTAGAATTCAAAGCACACTTAACCAGCATGACTTCCACAGCATTCTGCAGCGATACGTCCTCCCATCTGGTTTGGGCTTAGTGGGACTATAAGTTGTTTTTCAACAGGACAATGACCCAACACACCTCCAGGCTGTGTAAGGGCTATTTGACCAAGAAAGAGAGTGATGGAGTGCTGCATCAGATGACCTGGCCTCCAAAATCCCCCGACCTCAACCAAATTGAGATGGTTTGGGATGAGTTGGACTCAAATATAAAATGTATTTTGATTTGTTTAACACTTTTTTTGGTTACTACATGATTCCATATGTGTTATTTCATAGTTTTGATGTCTTCACTATTAATCTACAATGTAGAAAATAGTAAAAATAAAGAAAAACCCTTGAATGAGTAGGTGTTCTAAAACGTTTGTGTGTACATATCTCTCTCTCTCTCTCTCTGTATCTCTCTCTTCAATGT
Source organism: Coregonus clupeaformis (assembly GCF_020615455.1). Classification (NCBI taxonomy): domain Eukaryota; kingdom Metazoa; phylum Chordata; class Actinopteri; order Salmoniformes; family Salmonidae; genus Coregonus; species Coregonus clupeaformis. Next base: position 555,788 of record NW_025533524.1, on the reverse strand, counting down.
GAACGGCTGATCCTACAGGGTATTGATATTAAATCCCTAAACTATGAGAGTAAGCGGTTTGAAATGTGGTAAGTAGAGTCTACAGTTTTACACACACACTTTATCCCATTCTCCTCAAAGTAAACATTTACTCATATAAATGTTGCTCAGCCCGCCTAAGGAACTGACTCCCTAACTCATAAAAAGTGACTTACGTGGAGTTAAAATTCAACCTGGCCATTCTATTGGTCATTACAAGTTACACAGCAGGAAGTACAAGACCATTTGTTGTTTACAGCCCAGAAGAGACAGGAGAGGACAGGGAACACTTGTTATTAGGATCTATGTTCTGTTGCCGGGTGATCATATGGACCAATCCCTATCCAGCGGCACCGTCTTTGCATTGACATGATTGGGCAGGGCAGGGTAGGGTTGGTAGGGCAGAGCTGGGCAGGGCAGGGTAGGGTTGGTAGGGTAGGGTTGGTAGAGCAGGGCAGGGTAGGGCAGGGTAGGGTAGGGTAGGGTAGGGTAGGGTAGGGTAGGGTAGGGTTGGTAGGGCAGGGCAGGGCAGGGCAGGGCAGGGTAGGGTAGGAGGGTGGGCGCAGCATAGGGTAGGTAGGTAGGTAGAGCAGGGCAGGGTAGGGTAGGGCAGGCAGGGCAGGCAGGGTAGGGTAGGGTAGGGTAGGGTAGGGTAGGGTAGGGGTAGGGTAGGGTAGGGTAGGGTTGGTAGGGTTGGTAGGGCAGGGTAGAGTAGGGTAGTGCAGGGTAGGGCTGGTCAGCAGGGTAGGACAGGGTAGGGGCAGGGTAGGACAGGGTAGGGTTGGGTAGGGTTGGTAGGGAAGGGCAGGGTAGGGCTGGTCGGGCAGGGTAGGACAGGGTAGGGCTGGTCGGGCAGGGTAGGACAGGGTAGGGCAGGGTGGGGTAGGGTTGGTAGGGTAGGGCAGGGTAGGGTAGGGTTGGGTAGGGTTGATAGGGTAGGGCAGGGTGGGGCAGGGCAGGGTAGGGTTGGGTAGGACAGGGTAGGGTTGGTAGGGCAGGGTATGGTTGGGTAGGGTAGGTTGGTAGGGTAGGGCAGGGTAGAAATGGGTAGGGTAGGGTTGGTAGGGTAGGGCAGGGAAGGGCAGGGTTGGGTAGGGTTGGTAGGGTAGGGCAGGGTTGAGTAGGGTTGGTAGGGTAGGGTTGGGCAGGGTTGGTAGGGTAGGGTTGGGTAGGGTTGGTAGGGTAGGGAAGGGTTGGGTAGGGTTGATAGGGCAGGGTAGGGTTGGGGTAGGGTTGATAAGCAGGTCAGGGTAGGGTTGGTAGGGTAGGTAGGGTTGGTAGGGCAGGGAAGGGGAGGCTAGGGCATGGTAGGGTAGATCAGGGTAGGACAGGGTAGATCAGGGTAGGACAGGGTAGGTTAGAGCAGGGTAGAGTAGAGTAGGGTGGTCAGTGCTCTCAGTTGCAAGACTCAGTGGAAGGAAACAGCAGAGAAATATATGAATGACTGAAGAGACAAACAGAGAATGGAGACAATTAGACGATAGAGAACAACCAATCAGAGGTTGTTTCTCTCCTCCCCCACCCCTCCCTGACTCCCCCTCAGCCAATCAGAGCAGCATCCTCTCCTCCCCATACGGCTCCCTGCCTCACCCATGCTAGTTGTTACCATGTCAGTGTGCTGCCTCTAGCCTAGCAGTAATCTGTTTCATTGGGTCAGTGTGTCTCTCGCTCGACGACGCCTGACTGGCTGCCTGGGCCAACGTGGTTGCTAGGGAGCTCGGCCAATCAGAACGAGGTGGGAGCTGGTTGGTGGTTTCTAGGCAGGATTCAAGTGCTGAGGATATTTTGGCGGGAGAGCGAGGCATAGAGCGGAGGGTGGGAGGGAGGGAGGAGGGGTGGCTTCGGGGTGAAGTGGAGCATGTGATTGTGTGTGTGTGTGTGTGTGTGTGTGTGTGTGTGTGTGTGTGTGTGTGGGGGTACACATTTATGTGTGCGTGTGCATGTATGCCCATGTGCGGGTGTGTGTGTGTGCCCTACTGCCCCAGTGCACGTGTGTGTGTATGCCTGTGTGTGCGTGTGCGTGTGTGTGTGCATGTGTGTGCGTGTGCATGTGTGTGCGTGTATGTGTGTGTGTGTGCATGTGTGTGCGTGTATGTGTGTGTGTGTGTTGCAACCTGCCTCTCAGCTTTCTGATGCAACTTCTGAATTGTGGCTACTAGGGGGACTTTGTTATGTTTTTTTTTTTTTCTGTCCTCGGCAGGAAACGAGAACCAATTGCTGCGCTGTTGCCATCGGAGGCGGGGAGGTTTGTTTTGCTTCCACTCTCATCCTGGGTACCTCCCCATCCTCAGTTACCGTAGAAACAGAGCAACTCAGACTCTATTTCCATCCTTTCTCGTTCTCTCATTTTCTTTCTTCAATGATTTTATCCACACTTTTATTTTTCTAATCCAGCAGCACTTCACACCAACCACATCTCAGCAGCCAATAGCAGCAGGAGTTCAGGAACTAAATGACAACACACAAAGCTGCAGAAGATAGCTATATATAAGAAGCCTATAGCTGATTTTTACTGGTTAGTGAGTGAGGGTGTTTGAGTGCAGATTCAGAGTAGAGATGTAGAGTTATGGTTAGGGTTAGTGGGTGAGAGATTTTCCTAATAGCCGATTTGAGTGCAGATTCAGAGTAGAGATGTAGGGTTAGTGTTAGTGAATGAGGGATTTGAGTGCAGATTCAGTTTGGAGATGTATGGCTGATTGAATGCTTTACATTGTGGAGCTGCAGATGCATTCCACTCAGTCAGATCTCAGAGTATTTGAAGATTACCAGATAACAAGATTAACTCCTGGCTACCTCATACTTACCCAAAAACCCAGTCCCTCGAAAGTACCCCTTCCCCCTCTATCACCACCGCCCTGACATCATCAATCCACCCAGACATACCCCGAACCCCCTTCACGCCCCCTTCCCCCAAACATCCACCCCCTCCCCACCGACCCCCCCTTCACACCCCTGTCCCCCCAACATCCCCCACCACACCGACCCCCCTTCACGCCCCCTTCCCCCAAACATCCACCCCCTCCCCACCGACCCCCCCTTCACACCCCTGTCCCCCAACATCCCCCACCACACCGACCCCCCTTCACGCCCCCTTCCCCCCAACATCCACCCTCCCCACCGACCCCCTTCACACCCCTGTCCCCCCAACATCCCCCACCACATGACCCCACCTTCACGCCCCCTTCTCCCCAACATCCACCCCCACCACACCGACCCCCCTCCCACCTATCTCATACTTAACTAAATACACCAATCCCCCCCCACAAAAAAATACCCATCCCACCTCTCCCTTAACCCCGTCCCCACACTGCCCACTCTCCAAGCCCCTCCCTCGCCAGCATCGCCCAACCCTCACCCACTTCAGTGAAGTTAAGGTTAGGGTTAAGAATGAGGGTTAGGTTAAGGTTGAAGTTAGGTATCGTTTCAGTGAAGTTAAGGTTCGGGTTAGTAATGAGGGTTAGGTTAAGGTTGAAGTTAGGCATCGTTTCAGTGAAGTTAAGGTTAGGGTTAGGAATGAGGGTTAGGTTAAGGTTGAAGTTAGGTATCGTTTCAGAGAAGTTAAGGTTAGGGTTAGTAATGAGGGTTAGGTTAAGGTTGAAGTTAGGTATCGTTTCAGAGAAGTTAAGGTTAGGGTTAGTAATGAGGGTTAGGTTAAGGTTGAAGTTAGGCATCGTTTCAGTGAAGTTAAGGTTAGGGTTAGGAATGAGGGTTAGGTTAAGGTTGAAGTTAGGTATCGTTTCAGTGAAGTTAAGGTTCGGGTTAGTTAGTGTTAGTGATAGTTAGGGTTAGTGATAGTTAGGGTTAGTGATAGTTAGGGTTAGTTATAGTTAGGGTTAGTGATAGTTAGGATTAGTGATAGTTAGGGTTAGTGTACCACAGGTAGAATATAATATACACTGCTACTACATTGTGATCCCATGTGGTCCCCATAGCAATGGAACAACATTGACGTTATTACACCATAACCTCTCACACCTGAGGGGGTAAAGACACCTGTAAATTGGATTAAGTGAGATAACTTTCCCTCTATGGCACAAACACACACAAACACACACAGACACAGACAAACACACACACGTTAACAGGCTGTCAGTCTGTTTATTTACATTCCAGTCTCACACACACACACACACACACACACACACACACACACACACACACACACACACACACACACACACACACACACACACACACACACACACACACACACACACACACACACACACACACACAGAGAGACATACACATAGTAATGCTGCTGCAGCTTGAGGTCATTTTATTAAGGGATTATCTAGATTCCTTCACAGCTGGAGACCCATAGAGACCACGCTGTGTGGAGACCAGGAGTCCAGCTGGAGACCCATAGAGACCACGCTGTGTGAAGGCCAGGAGTCCAGCTGGAGACCCATAGAGACCACGCTGTGTGGAGACCAGGAGTCCAGCTGGGGACCCATAGAGACCACGCTGTGTGGAGACCAGGAGTCCAGCTGGAGACCCATAGAGACCACGCTGTGTGAAGACCAGGAGTCCAGCTGGAGACCCATAGAGACCACGCTGTGTGAAGACCAGGAGTCCAGCTGGAGACCCATAGAGACCACGCTGTGTGGAGACCAGGAGTCCAGCTGGAGACCCATAGAGACCACGCTGTGTGAAGACCAGGAGTCCAGCTGGAGACCCATAGAGACCACGCTGTGTGAAGACCAGGAGTCCAGCTGGAGACCCATAGAGACCACGCTGTGTGGAGACCAGGAGTCCAGCTGGAGACCCATAGAGACCACGCTGTGTGAAGGCCAGGAGTCCAGCTGGAGACCCATAGAGACCACGCTGTGTGAAGACCAGGAGTCCAGCTGGAGACCCATAGAGACCACGCTGTGTGAAGACCAGGAGTCCAGCTGGAGACCCATAGAGACCACGCTGTGTGAAGGCCAGGAGTCCAGCTGGAGACCCATAGAGACCACGCTGTGTGAAGACCAGGAGTCCAGCTGGAGACCCATAGAGACCACGCTGTGTGAAGGCCAGGAGTCCAGCTGGAGACCCATAGAGACCACGCTGTGTGAAGACCAGGAGTCCCCACAAAAATAGGTAAACAAACAAAAATTTGACCAACTGGGGACACTTTGTTAGTCCCAACGAGATCAAATGCTATTTCTAGGGGGTTTAGGGTTAAGGTTAGAATTAGTGTTAGGGTTAGAATTACGTTTAGGGTTAGGAGATAGGGTTATGTTTAGGGTTAGGGTTAGGGTTAAGGTTAGGGTTAGGGTTAGGGTTAGGGGTTAGAGAAAATAGGATTTTGAATGGGACTGAATTGTGTGTCCCCACAAGGTGAACTGTACAAGACTGTGTGTGTGTGTGTGCGCGCGCGTGCGTGTAAAATGAAATGAAATCAAATCAATTTTTTTGGTCACATGCTTGGTAAACAACAGGTGTGGACGAACAGTGAAATGCTTCCTTCCTCTTCCCAACAATGCAGAGAGAAAGAAAATAGAAAAATAATAGAAAAGTAAAACAGGTAATAATAAAAGTAATAATAAATACACAATGAGGAACGATAACTTGGCTGCAGTGCATTCGGAAAGTATTCAGACCCCTTGATTTTTCCACATTTGTTACGTTACAGCCTTAAAAAAATATAATATTAAATTAATTTTTTTCTAATCAATCTACACACAATACCCTATAATGACAAAGCGAAAACAGGTTTTTAGAAATTTGTGCAAATCTACTCAAATTAAAAAACAGATGGCCTCCCGAGCGGCGCAGCAGTCTATGGCACTGCATCGCAGTGCTTGAGGCGTCACTACAGACCCGGGTTCGATCCCGGCCGTGACCGGTAGTCCCATAGGGCGGCGCACAATTGGCCCAGCGTCGTCCGGGTTAGAGGAGGGTTTGGCCGGGGAGGGGGAGGGGGAGGGGGGGGCTCTACTTGGCTCATTGCACTCTAGCGACTCCTTGTGGTGGGCCGAGCGCCTGCAGGCTGACTTCGGTCGTCAGTAGAACTGTGTTTCTTCCAACTGGCTTCCGGGTTAAGCGGGCGGATGTTAGAAGCGCGGTTTGGTGGGTCGTGTTTCGGAGGACACATGACTCGACCTTCGCCTCTCCCGAGCCCGTTGGGGAGTTGCAGCGATGAGACAAGATCGTAATTGGATTGCAATTGGATATCACGAAATTGGGGAGAAAAAGGGGGTAAATTACAAAGAAAATAAATAATAGCTTATTTACATACACTACCAGTCAAAAGTTTGGACACACCTACTCATTCAAGGGTTTTTCTTTATTTTTACTATTTTTTACATTGAAAAATAATAGTGAAGACATCAAAACTATGAAATAACACATATGGAATCATGTAGTAACCAAAAAGTGTTAAACAAATCAACATTTATTTTATATTTGAGATTCTTCAAATAGCCATCCTTTGCCTTGATGACAGCTTAATGCGTTTGAGCCAATCAGTTGTGTTGTGACAAGGTAGGGGTGGTATACAGAAGATAGCCCTATTTGGTAAAAGACCAAGTCCATATTATGGCAAGAACAGCTCAAATAAGCAAAGACAAATGACAGTCCATCATTACTTTAAGACATGAAGGTCAGTCAATCTGGAAAATTTCAATTACTTAAAGTGCAGTTGCAAAAAACATCAAACGTTATGATGAAACTGGCTCTCATGAAGACCGCCACAGGAATGGAAGACCCAGAGTTACCTCTGCTGCAGAGGATACGTTCATTAGAGTTACCAGCCTTAGAAATTGCAGCCAAATAAATGCTTCACAGAGTTCAAATAACAGACACATCTCAACATCAACTGTTCAGAGGAGATTGTGTGAATCAGGCCTTCATAGTTGAATTGCTGCAAAGAAACCACTACTAAAGGACACCAATAATAAGAAGAGACTTGCTTGGGCCAAGAAACACGAGCAATGGACATTAGACCGGTGGAAATGTGTCCTTTGGTCTGGAGTCCAAATTTGAGATTTTTGGTTCCAACCGCCGTGTCTTTGTGAGACGCGGTGTGGGTGAACGGATGATCTCTGCATGTGTATTTCACACCGTAAAGCATGGAGGAGGTGGTGTTATGGTGTGGGGGTGCTTTGCTGGTGACACTGTCTGTGATTTATTTAGAATTCAAGGCACACTTAACCAGCATGGCTTCCACAGCATTCTGCAGCGATACGCCATCCCATCTGGTTTGGGCTTAGTAGGACTATCATTTGTTTTTTTTACATTTTAGTCATTTAGCAGACGCTAAAAAAAACTTGAATGATTAGGTGTCTCCAAACCTTTGACTGGTACTGTAAGTATTCAGACCCATTGCTATGTTTCCATTGATCATACTTGAGATTTGAGTTGATTGGAGCCCACCTGTGGTAAATTCAATTGATTGCACATGATTTGGAAGGCACAAACCTGTGTATATAAGGTCCCACAGTTGACAATGCATGTCAGAGCAAAAACCAAGCCATGAGGTCGAAGGAATTGTCCTTAGAGCTCCGAGACAGGATTGTGTCTAGGCACAGATCTGGGGAAGGGTACCAAACAAATTATTCAGCATTGAAGGTCCCCAAGAACACTATGGCCTCCATCATTCTAAAATGGAAGAAGTTAGGAACCACCAATATTCTTCCTAGAGCTCGCCGCCCGGCCAAACTGAGCAACCGGGGGAGAAGGGCCTTGGTCAGGGAGGTGACCAAGAACCAGATGGTCACTCTGACAGAGCTCCAGAGTTCCTCTGTGGAGATGGGAGAACCTTCCAGAAGGACAACCATCTCTGCAGCACTCCACCAATCAGGCCTTTATGGTACAGTGGCCAGATGGAAGCCACTCCTCAGTAAAAGGCACATGACAGCCCGCTTGGAGTTTGCCAAAAGGCACCTAAAGGACTCTCAGACCATGACAAACAAGATTATCCGGTCTGATGAAACCAAGATTGAACTCTTTGGCCTGAATTCCAAGCGTCACATCTGGAGGAAACCTGGCACCATCCCTACGGTGAAGCATGGTGGTGGCAGCATCATGCTGTGGGGATGTTTTTCAGCGGCAGGGACTGGGAGACTAGTCAGGATCGAGGGAAAGATGAACGGAGAAAAGTACAGAGAGATCCTTGATGAAAACCTGCTCCAGAGCGCTCAGGACCTCAGACTGGCGCAAAGTTTCACCTACCAACAGGACAACGACCCTAAGCACACAGCCAAGACAACGCAGGAGTGGCTTCGGGACAAGTCTCTGAATGTCCTTGAGTGGCCCAGCCAGAGCCCGGACTTGAACCCGATCTAACATCTCTGGAGAGACCTGAAAATAGCTGAGCAGCGACGCTCCCCATCCAACCTGACAGAGCTTGAGAGGATCTGCAGAGAAGAATGGGATAAACTCCCCAAATGCAGGTGTGCCAAGCTTGTAGCGTCATACCCAAGAACAATCAAGGCTATAATCGCTGCCAAAGGTACTTCAACAAAGTACTGAGTAAAGGGTCTGAATACTTATGTAAATGTAATATTTCAGGGTTTTTGCTTTGTCATTATCGGGTATCGTGTGTAGATTGACGAGAGGGAAAAAACAATTTAATCCATTTTAGAATAAGGCTGTAACATAACAAAATGTGGAAAAAGTCAAGGGGTCTGAATACTTTTTGAATGCACTGTATATACAAGGGGTACCAGTACTGAGTTGATGTGCAGGGGTACGAGATAGTTGAGGTAGATATGTACATATAACTAGGAATAAAGGGACAGATAATAAACAGTAGCAGCAGCGTATGTGATGAGTCAAAAAGGTGAGTTCAAAAAGGGTCAATGCAGATAGTAGCTATTCAATCCCTCTTTGAATGTCAAATAAAAACGTATTTACAAAGTAAACAAACATTTCAACAGGTTACATTTCATGTAGACTTTGAATGAAATACAAGCCTGATTAACATAAGAGATCACTTTATTTGTCAATTGCACACAAGGTCCAACCGAAATTTGACTTCCGCTTTTAACCCAACCCCCCCCCGAAAGACACACATACACATCCATTATAACAGTTAAACAGTGTATCTAGACTGCTAAGATATCTATATTTGCTAGACTTTTGCGAAAATGTTACGGTTGTGCAGGTGGTGGAAGGAAGGAAGGAAGGAAGGAAGGAAGGAAGGAAAGAAGGAAGGAAGGAAATAAGGAAGGAAGGAAGGAAGGAAGGAAGGAAGGAAGGAAGGAAGGAAGGAAGGAAGGAAGGAAGGAAGGAAGGAAGGAAGGAAGGAAGGAAGGAAGGAAGGAAGGAAGGAAGGAAGGAAGGAAGGAAGGAAGGAAGGAAGGAAGGAACTACTGGTCTTTGACCCAATCCAATACAGCCTATTGACTGACTATGGCATGGGGGTGGGGTTGGCTGAGGGGAGAAAGAGCAGAGCAAAAACAACCACCTAACCTGCTCTCCCAAATTAGGGTGGGGTCTTGGAGGATGGGAAAGGGGGTGGGGGAGGGGTGCTAGCTAAATAACAGGAGTCAAACAAGGATGAGGGGCTAGGGAGGGTTGTTTGCTTGCCTTGTTGTCTCTTGACATAGTGCCTGTTGTGAACCATGTTCCAGAATTTTACGAAAAGTTCAGAAAATCACTCTTCACACATCAGCAGATGTAGGGGGGGTTAGGGGTTAGGGTTAGGGTGGGGGGGGTGGGGAATTGACCGAGTGGTGAGGGATTTGACTGAGGGGAGGGTTTGACTGAGGGGAGGGATTTGACTGAGGGTGAGGGTTTGACTGAGGGGGAGGGATTTGACTGAGGGGGAGGGATTTGACTGAGGGGTGAGGGTTTGACTGAGGGGGGAGGGATTTGACTGAGGGGGGAGGGATTTGACTGAGGGGTGAGGGGTTTGACTGAGGGGGGAGGGATTTGACTGAGGGGTGAGGGGTTTGATTGAGGGGTGAGGGGTTTGATTGAGGGGTGAGGGGTTTGACTGAGGGGTGAGGGGTTTGATTGAGGGGGTGAGGGGTTTGATTGAGGGGTGAGGGGTTTGATTGAGGGGTGAGGGGTTTGATTGAAGGGTGAGGAGTTTGACTGAGGGGTGAGGGGTTTGATTGAGGGGTGAGGGGTTTGATTGAGGGGTGAGGGGTTTGACTACTACTGTGGAACAGGGATACCCTTCCAATTAATGATTTAATTGTGCAGTTGACTACTTACACCGTTTCCCATCTGTTGAGCCTGTATCTGTCTGTTGAGCCTGTATCTGTCTCACAATGACACATTTTCACTTGTGTCCACCCACACTGCAGATCAGTCAGCGATACAATGGTAGAATTAGACTTGTCCCATTTGGAATGATGCCATGACATCTACACTACGATGCACACACACAGACACACACTGCGACCCTCCACCCTGCAGCTAGCCAGGGTCACCAGGCAGGGTTGTTGTTTGTGTCACTGTCATTGCAGATCCATCAGAAACGGGGACACACAGTGAACAGGGCTCAGGGCAGGGACTGTAAAATGGTACAGGGCTCTGCCACTGTGTTTTTGCCACAGCAGCGGATCTCAAAATATACTGTTTATATCTGGCAGGATAACCCCACAGGCAGGGCAGCATCTGATGGCGAATGACTCATGTTGTTGGTACCAGGAGAAGATACTGTGTTTAGGTCTCTGTTTGGTTTGGTACTGTAGTGTGAGGCTGGTGCACACACACGTGCAAGCATTTCACTTGAAACACACACAAAACACATGTTGGTATATTGGCTGCTACATTATCACACGTTGGTATATAGGCTGCTACATTATCACATGTTGGTATATTGGCTGCTACATTATCACATGTTGGTATATTGGCTGCTACATTATCACATGTTGGTATATAGGCTGCTACATTATCACATGTTGGTATATAGGCTGCTACATTATCACATGTTGGTATATAGTCTGCTACATTATCACATGTTGGTATATAGGCTGCTACATTATCACATGTTGGTATATAGGCTGCTACATTATCACATGTTGGTATATAGGCTGCTACATTATCACATGTTGGTATATAGGCTGCTACATTATCACATGTTGGTATATAGGCTGCTACATTATCACATGTTGGTATATAGTCTGCTACATTATTCACATGTTGGTATATAGGCTGCTACATTATAACACATGTTGGTATATAGGCTGCTACATTATCACATGTTGGTATATAGTCTGCTACATTATCACATGTCGGTATATAGGCTGCTACATTATCACATGTTGGTATATAGGCTGCTACATTATCACATGTTGGTATATAGTCTGCTACATTATCACATGTTGGTATATAGTCTGCTACATTATCACATGTTGGTATATAGTCTGCTACATTATCACATGTTGGTATATAGGCTGCTACATTATCACATGTTGGTATATAGGCTGCTACATTATCACATGTTGGTATATAGGCTGCTACATTATCACATGTTGGTATATAGGCTGCTACATTATCACATGTTGGTATATAGGCTGCTACATTATCACATGTTGGTATATAGGCTGCTACATTATCACATGTTGGTATATAGGCTGCTACATTATTATATTATTATTATTACATTATCACATGTTGGTATATAGGCTGCTATATTATTAATTCTGTACACCTCCTGTATCTAATGTGTGCATAACATCACATCACATCATTGGGTTTTGCCAAGTAGAGGTTAGATCAGCTGAGGGACAACAGTCACATGTCTAATACAGAAACTATGGGGGAGACGTCTTTTTTCCCTCCTACACATGTAAAGATAGGCGAAGCAGGAGGCGGGACCATAACATAGCATCTGATTGGCCGGTTACGCGTCACCAGTTCAACTCCATAAGAGGATGAATGATCTCTTAAAGGGGACATGCAGTATACAATATGGATTCACCAAAACAAACCTATAAAATGAATATCTTTGACAGGGTTACTGGTGAATGACTCATAGTGGATCAACAACAGGGTTACTAGTGAATGACTCATAGTGGATCAACAACAGGGTTACTAGTGAATGACTCATAGTGGATCAACAACAGGGTTACTAGTGAATGACTCATAGTGGATCAACAACAGGGTTACTAGTGAATGACTCATAGTGGATCAACAACAGGGTTACTAGTGAATGACTCATAGTGGATCAACAACAGGGTTACTAGTGAATGACTCATAGTGGATCAACAACATAAAAGTTTGTATAATAATACAACTATAGTTATTGTACCAACAAACATTTTTTATAGTTTAAAAATAACAATGATAGCTATAGTTTACCATATTTTGATGTAACACGAAATTGTTATTCTGGTGGCATACAGGGCTTAGTGCAATTAAATCAATGCCTTCAAGGGATAATTTTGCAACAGTAATATCAAATGAAATAAATCACGAAATAGCATTTTTTATAGGCATGGGTTTTGCACGATGGCAAGGCAGAACAAACAAATGGTGTACTGTCACTTTAAGAGAATGTATAAACATGTACGTCATGAATATCTGGTAAGGGGTGGGGGCAGATCCTTGTCTGGGCGGACCAATTTGTCACTGGCGCTTGAGAGAGAGAGAAAAAAAACTCATCCAGAAACAGCAAACATTCATTTTAGAGTCTGTAATGCAAACGGTTGAAGGATACACAGCTCTGTTCAATTCTGGAGAATCAGTAACACCAAGTTGACAAGATACCACCCATCACAACGGAAGTAACTTACTTAACTGGCGGTGAGTCCTGCTTGTGATTCAGTTTGTATGGTAATTAATAGAGAAATGAAATGGTGTAGATTTTGGCTGAAGTTGTCAGTGTGCAGCCGGGTCGCCCAGTTTGTAAACAAATGCGATGAACATGCCCTGGCATCGCGCTGTTGTGATGGAGTGTCTGTCAACCACTTTCCGTTTCCAGTTTCCAGTTTTGCTACAGTGGGCGCAAACAAGGACGAACTTTAAACTTAGTGCATTAATTAATGTATTTTTGAATCCATGAACATTAGCCTATTTAGTGGGGAATTAATTGCGCCGAGTGACTTTAAAGAGCATGGAAGTGTGTATCGGTTGTTTTGGGGGCAGTCAGCCTCTAAGTTAGAGCGTTGGGCCAGTAACTGCTGGTTCGAATCCCCGAGCCGACAAGGTGAAAAAATCTGTCGCTGTGCCCTTGAGCAAGGCACTTAACCCCAACTGCTCCAGGGGCGCTGGACAATGGTGACCCTGGCCGTGACCCCACTCCCTGCGGGTGTCTCAGTCAGGGGCTTGGGATATGCAAGAAACGCATTTCCATCACACACTTCTACAAGTGTGTAACAGGACAAATATCATTGTATTATTATGTATATTCTTGCTTTGTTTCCTCACACACAACTGTGGTTTAGAAAATCAGCTTTTCGTTGACAGGTTGTGCTGTTGTTCACATTCAGGATTGATTTAGATATGTCTTTGAATGGACAGGCTATTTTAATGTACCGATGGCTGCACCTCCCCAAATTGGAACCTGCCAAAAAGAGAGTTGAGCCTTCCACTAGCACGACTGATATGACACCTTTTCATAATGTTCTTCAAACATGGTTCTTGTTAGGGATAGGCCTACGTTTTTATATAGGCTACTTCATAAACGTTTTTTTTAAATAGCCTACTGCTAGCATTTTGGTGTAATTTCATCCATTTTTTACAGTGAGATTGGGTCGAGTCCGTGCTCAGCTATGTGGGAGGCAGCGCCACACACAGGTAGCAGGTGGAATGACAGGTAGCAGGTGGAATGACAGGTAGCAGGTGGAATGACAGGTAGCAGGTGGAATGACGTGCGCACGTGGACTGACAGGTGCGGTGGCACGCGCTTCTGTTTTTATTGCAGCAGGTGCAAGCTTGGATTGACGGTATCGCTATGTGGAGCGACAGGTAGCTAGTGGATACAGAGCAGTTGTGCCAGTAACTGACAGGTCGCTGGTTGTAATCACGAGCGTAGCAGGTGGAATGACATGTGCACTTAATATTCGCCGCACTTAACCCTAATTGCTTGTAAGTCGCTTCTGTTTTTATAGCAGCGTCTGCAACGACTAAAATGCTAATGAAATCTCAATGTGATTTCATCAAGAAAAAAAGTATAATCAAATGAAGGACACTTTCCTCACAATTAACCATTGCTCTGCGCTTTCAAGAGTCCTCCGGCACTGTCATTCACTGTTTTCGCTCCGACACTCAAAAGAGAAATCAGTAGGTAATTTACATGCTTATCACAAATCAGTGTCATTTTATGACAGATTTTCCGTTTGCGCCACACAGTAGCATAAACGACTTGTCTTGTTTACGTAGAGAGTTATGCTCCGCTCTCGAGCTGCCTGCCTGCCAGCCGCACCTCAACAGATATGTGGGCTAATTGCGTTCCTCGAGACCCACCCTGCGCCGCGTGCTCCCGAAGTCACCCCGATTTTTTTTTAGGATGAATTAGAATTTAAGAAACCCATTTAGAAAACCAATTTAGGTTCCATTGTATTTAACATTCAATTAGTAGACATTATAGCCGACTTTATATCAAGCTAGTTTTATGGTAATTATATTTAGACTTGGGCTATGCCAATGATGTCTCCTACTGAATTCTCCGGTAGCCTGTCACAGGAGCAGGTGCCTGGGTATAGAGATCACCTTGTGCCCTTACCTTCTGGCAGTAGAGAGAGATAGCTAGACGTGCAACAGAGAGGTGGAAGACAGAGAGAGAGAGAGAGAGAGAGAGAGAGAGAGAGAGAGAGGTGGAAGACAGACAGACAGAGAGAGAGAGGTGGAAGAGAGCCTAGTGCACAGATGGAGGCTCAGAGGGAGGGATCTCTCCGCTGCAGCCTCAGCCCCCTGTGACCACGCGGCAGAGTTTGGCAGGCCTGCCGAGTGCCCCAGGCAGGTTGTGTGTCAGCCTTCTACTCACTGCCAGCGTGATTTCAAGGCACTCTTTACTTACTAGTAGCTGTTATATAATGTAGGCTGTGGTGTTTAATACTTACTAGTAACTGTTATATATAATGTAGGCTATGGTGTTTAATACTTACTAGTAACTGTTATATCATGTAGGCTGTGGTGTTTAATACTTACTAGTAACTGTTATATCATGTAGGCTATGGTGTTTACTACTTACTAGTAGCTGTTATATAATGTAGGCTATGGTGTTTAATACTTACTAGTAGCTGTTGTATCATGTAGGCTCTGGTCGTGTTATCTGAATTACACTTACTGTAGCATACAATAGGAAAGTGGGTAGTAGTGTTACAACATTGCGGTAACTTTGCGCCTCCATCCTGCCAAAGAAAATGATGCAGGTGATTACGGTACATTATGACCTCATTCAACATTATTTTCCCTGTCACCTCGCTGTGCTCGACACAATAACCACAGATCCAGTTTCAGCTCTGGGATTTGCAAGTCAATCCCTCTCTCGTTTGTCACACCCAACAACAGGAAAAGAGACGTACTGTTTTTTTTTTTAAAGCTTCAATATGTCACTTTTTGGGTGACCCGAACTAAATCACATAGAAATGTAAGTTAGATCTGTCATTGTCGTTGAAAGCAAGTCTAAGAAGCGGTAGATCTGTTCTACGTGCGCTATTTTTACACTTCCCGTTCTTAAATTTAGTTTCTGTGTCTTTTACTTTCAGTTTTGTACACCAGCTTCAAACAGCTGAAAATACAATATTTTTGGTTATGGAAAATATTTTTCACAGCGGTTTAGATGGTACAATGATTCTCTACACTATACCTTCTTATTTTGTCACATAAACTGAAGTTAGTTCATGTGCATCTTGAAGTAAACATGGCAGCTCATAACCTGACATGATGCCCATGTACAGAGAGAGACAGACTGTGTGTGTGTGTGTGTGTGTGTGTGTGTGTGTGTGTGTGTGTGTGTGTGTGTGTGTGTGTGTGTGCGCGCGCGCAGTGAAAGTTGTTTGTTTTACTTCCCGCTCCATGAAACTAGCTAGTAGCTTATGTGAGGCAGGCACGTGGAGTTTCAGCAGGAACTGTGGTTTCACCCTGGGAAGGGAGCATTAGTTAACATGCTGCTTTATGAGAGAGAGAGAGAGAGAGAGAGAGAGAGAGAGAGAGAGAGAGAGAGAGAGAGAGCTTTAGCTAAAGTGTGCAGGCAGGGGAATATAGTCCTCTGAGTTGTCTGTGCTCTCGGTGTGTGTGTTCTGTGCTGCACTCGGTGTATGTGTGTGTCCTCGATGTGTTTGTCCGTCCTGTGCTCTGGTTGACACAGTGAGGCAAATGAAGGTGGTTCTGGTGAGAAGAGACGCCAGGGCCAGATCTGTTAGCCCTCTGTTATTGATGCTGCCTCCTGACACTGATGATGAAGAGCATTTGGGGGCAGCAACATAAATACTCCTGTCTCTCTCCTCTCTCCTGTAGGGAGACGACCTCTGAGGCTCCTAATGGATGATGAAGAGGAGGACATGTCTCTTCAGCGTCCTGTCTCCCAGTGCTGGGGCACCCCCTTCAGGGACATCAAGTTCCACGACAGAGACGGCAGGGACAGAGGAGACACCCAGGACAGGTCTACACAGACGTCGACTGGACCCAACGCCATTGTCCCACGGTCAGAGGGACACAACATCATGGCACCACAAGGCCACAACAACAACAACACCCTTCCCTGTGGGGTGCAAGACAATCACCAGGCCAGAATACTGTTCCATGGTAAGAAAGGGCAAAGAGGAACCCATTTTAAAATACTATTGGATGTGTGTTTGAATCAGCTTTCCAATTTGTGGACTGTTCCATTGGTTCCATTTGACCAGACAAACTAAATCCGACACAGCTGAACTATATGAAAGGGTTAGCCATGTGTAGCTATTTGACTCAGGGCTGACCAGATCACAGCTACAGTACTAGTGGGGTGTGACTTAGGGGTTTTCCACTAGACCGAGGCACGGACTGTTTCGCAATTCAAAGTGGAGATTATTGCGCGACATCCAGGTACTCTACCTCACTGTCACGGCAGTGTCGCTAATCATCTCACCACCTTTTACATATTTCATACACACGCTGTCCTACAGGAGAAAACACAGACACGCTGTCCTACAGGAGAAAACACAGACACGCTGTCCTACAGGAGAAAACACAGACACGCTGTCCTACAGGAGAAAACACAGACACGCTGTCCTACAGGAGAAAACACAGACACGCTGTCCTACAGGAGAAAACACAGACACGCTGTCCTACAGGAGAAAACACAGACACGCTGTCCTACAGGAGAAAACACAGACACGCTGTCCTACAGGAGAAAACACAGACACGCTGTCCTACAGGAGAAAACACAGACACGCTGTCCTACAGGAGAAAACACAGACATTCTAATTCCAATTCTCTTCCATGCTTTTCTATGGGGGGAATTTGGAAATGGAATCTGGGTAGCACTTTATAATAAGTCTACGTAATAAAGCATTTAAAATGGATTAGTATATACTTTATTCATCATTTATTAATCATTAATCCATTTATAATATGTTTAATATAGGTCATTGTAAACCATTTACTAATCATTTGTTAAGTCTTTTTGCTTGGCCTCATCTAAAGTGTGGCCTATTTATACTTTATAAATAATGTATAAATGTTTTGAGTGACCAGTGTAATTTCTCACCAAAAGATGGACATGCCATTGGTGGACATTCCAGCAGCACCTGATGATCCTTAAGGTCTCAGAATGGCCCCTAGAACATATCAACGGTTAGACAATAAGCCCGCAACAGAAGATGTTAATGGAAATATATCTTATGAGTGGAGTAATGATTAATAAATTATGAAATAAACTATTTACTAATCCATTATAAATGCTTTATGGGGAGTTAGTATAAAGTGCTGCCCAAATTCCAATTCCAAATGTATTTGTAGCTAGAATGTCAGTCGACTTCCTGAATTGAAAAGTAATTGACCCCTCTCCATTACTTGAATACTCGGTAGCTTGTAGAGTTCCTAGTTGTTTCTTGCACAGATTTTTATTTTTCGTCTGTCTGTCTGTCTGTCCCCTCCCACCTATCTGTAGACAGAGGAACAGACAGACAGACAGATGTCTGTAGGGTTATGTGAAGATATTTGTTTTCCTAACTGCATGGCATGTAGTGTGTGGCAGTGGCTTAAATAAACACTCTGCCGTGCCACAGCCCAGCACAGCTAGGGTCATCAAAGGTTATTGTTGAGTTCACTTAGGGTGTGTCCCAAATGGTCCCCTTTTTTATAGTGAAATACTGTTTACCAGGGCCCCTTCTGGTGCAATTTGGGACGCACATATTCTGCTCTACCGGCTACCGACGACACGCTCATATACAGTGGGGAAAAAAAGTATTTAGTCAGCCACCAATTGTGCAAGTTCTCCCACTTAAAAAGATGAGAGAGGCCTGTAATTTTCATCATAGGTACACGTCAAATATGACAGACAAATTGAGAGAAAAAAATCCTGAAAATCACATTGTAGGATTTGTAATGAATTTATTTGCAAATTATGGTGGAAAATAAGTATTTGGTCACCTACAAACAAGCAAGATTTCTGGCTCTCACAGACCTGTAACAACTTCTTTAAGAGGCTCCTCTGTCCTCCACTCGTTACCTGTATTAATGGCACCTGTTTGAACTTGTTATCAGTATAAAAGACACCTGTCCACAACCTCAAACAGTCACACTCCAAACTCCACTATGGCCAAGACCAAAGAGCTGTCAAAGGACACCAGAAACAAAATTGTAGACCTGCACCAGGCTGGGAAGACTGAATCTGCAATAGGTAAGCAGCTTGGTTTGAAGAAATCAAATGTGGGAGCAATTATTAGGAAATGGAAGACATACAAGACCACTGATAATCTCCCTCGTTCTGGGGCTCCACGCAAGATCTCACCCGTGGGGTCAAAATGATCACAAGAACGGTGAGCAAAAATCCCAGAACCACACGGGGGGACCTAGTGAATGACCTGTAAAGAGCTGGGACCAAAGTAACAAAGCCTACCATCAGTAACACACTACGCCGCCAGGGACTCAAATCCTGCAGTGCCAGACGTGTCCCCCTGCTTAAGCCAGTACATGTCCAGGCCCGTCTGAAGTTTGCTAGAGTGCATTTGGATGATCCAGAAGAGGATTGGGAGAATGTCATATGGTCAGATGAAACCAAAATATAACTTTTTGGTAAAAACTCAACTCGTCGTGTTTGGAGGACAAAGAATGCTGAGTTGCATCCAAAGAACACCATACCTACTGTGAAGCATGGGGGTGGAAACATCATGCTTTGGGGCTGTTTTTCTGCAAAGGGACCAGGACGACTGATCCGTGTAAAGGAAAGAATGAATGGAGCCATGTATTGTGAGATTTTGAGTGAAAACCTCCTTCCATCAGCAAGGGCATTGAAGATGAAACGTGGCTGGGTCTTTCAGCATGACAATGATCCCAAACACACCGCCCGGGCAACGAAGGAGTGGCTTCGTAAGAAGCATTTCAAGGTCCTGGAGTGGCCTAGCCAGTCTCCAGATCTCAACCCCATAGAAAATCTTTGGAGGGAGTTGAAAGTCTGTGTTGCCCAGTGACAGCCCCAAAACATCACTGCTCTAGAGGGAGATCTGCATGGAGGAATGGGCCAAAATACCAGCAACAGTGTGTGAAAACCTTGTGAAGACTTACAGAAAACGTTTGACCTGTGTCATTGCCAACAAAGGGTATATAACAAAGTATTGAGAAACTTTTGTTATTGACCAAATACTTATTTTCCACCATAATTTGCAAATAAATTCATTAAAAATCCTACAATGTGATTTTCTGGATTTTTTTTCTCATTTTGTCTGTCATAGTTGACGTGTACCTATGATGAAAATTACAGGCCTCTCTCATCTTTTTAAGTGGGAGAACTTGCACAATTGGTGGCTGACTAAATACTTTTTTTCCTCACTGTAGAGGGAGTTACTAGTTTATTTTACAGGATCATTTGACCGTAAGAAACCCATTTGATTTGAAAGCCATATCTGATAGAACCAGTTTAGTGTTACTGACAACGATACAGGTACAGCAGCGGCACGCTAAAGTAAACACTGTTGAGTCAGCTTGCCCGGCCGGTCTTGGTGACAGACAAAAGGAGTGCTGTGTCTCTGTGTCTGAGACATAAAACACAACCACCAGTAAATCTAGAAAGTTTAGCTGCTTGTGTCATTAGACCAGAGTGTTAAAAAAAAAAAATATATATATTCCGCTTCACAGGATCAGGTAAAGGGAAGGAGGTCGCTCAACCCCCCCCTCTCTCTTAAAATTGTTTTTTAAAACTGCAAAAGAGCATGGATTTCTGCACTTGGGTCAAGCAAAAATCTCATGTATTGATGGTGAATCAGAGGCTAAATCTATTTACATTTACATTTACGTCATTTAGCAGACGCTCTTATCCAGAGCGACTTACAGGAGCATTTAGGGTTAAGTGCCTTGCTTAAGGGCACATCGACAGATTTTTCACCTAGTCGGCTCGGGGATTAGAACCAGCGACCTTTCGGTTACTGGCACAACGCTCTTACCCACTAAGCTACCTGCCGCCCTAATCTATGACACTGAACAAAATCCATTTTCTTCCCACAGGCAACGATGGATTCCACTTGCACTTCCCAGCTTGGTTCAAGCCCCTGGACGACCGGGGAGAGAGGCAGAACGGGGAGGGAAGGAGGGAGGAGGAGGAGGAGGAGGAGGAGGAGGGGAGGAGGAGGAGGAGAATGGAGGAGAGACCAGAGGAAGAGCGGGCGGAGGATAGCGCGGAGGCGAGGATCGGACGTAAGCTCCGGGAGATCGGAGACCAGTTCCACCAGGACCATGTTCAACTGGTAAGGGTCAAAGGTTAACTAACTGTTAAGGGGTCAAAGGTTAACTAACTGTGTGTGTCTGTGTTCAACTGGTAAGGGGTCAAAGGTTAACCAACTGGTAAGGGGTCAAAGGTTAACTAACTGTGTGTGTCTGTGTTCAACTGGTAAGGGGTCAAAGGTTAACCAACTGGTAAGGGGTCAAAGGTTAACTAACTGGTAAGGGGTCAAAGGTTAACTACAGTGGGGGAAAAAAGTATTTAGTCAGCCACCAATTGTGCAAGTTCTCCCACTTAAAAAGATGAGAGAGGCCTGTAATTTTCATCATAGGTACACGTAAACTATGACAGACAAATTGAGAATTTTTTTTCCAGAAAATCACATTGTAGGATTTTTTATGAATTTATTTGCAAATTATGGTGGAAAATAAGTATTTGGTCACCTACAAACAAGCAAGATTTCTGGCTCTCACAGACCTGTAACTTCTTCTTTAAGAGGCTCCTCTGTCCTCCACTCGTTACCTGTATTAATGGCACCTGTTTGAACTTGTTATCAGTATAAAAGACACCTGTCCACAACCTCAAACAGTCACACTCCAAACTCCACTATGGCCAAGACCAAAGAGCTGTCAAAGGACACCAGAAACAAAATTGTAGACCTGCACCAGGCTGGGAAGACTGAATCTGCAATAGGTAAGCAGCTTGGTTTGAAGAAATCAACTGTGGGAGCAATTATTAGGAAATGGAAGACATACAAGACCACTGATAATCTCCCTCGATCTGGGGCTCCACGCAAGATCTCACGCCGTGGGGGTCACAATGATCACAAGAACGGTGAGCAAAAATCCCAGAACCACACGGGGGACCTAGTGAATGACCTGCAGAGAGCTGGGACCAAAGTAACAAAGCCTACCATCAGTAACACACTACGCCGCCAGGGACTCAAATCCTGCAGTGCCAGACGTGTCCCCCCTGCTTAAGCCAGTACATGTCCAGGCCCGTCTGAAGTTTGCTAGAGTGCATTTGGATGATCCAGAAGAGGATTGGGAGAATGTCATATGGTCAGATGAAACCAAAATATAACTTTTTGGTAAAAACTCAACTCGTCGTGTTTGGAGGACAAAGAATGCTGAGTTGCATCCAAAGAACACCATACCTACTGTGAAGCATGGGGGTGGAAACATCATGCTTTGGGGCTGTTTTTCTGCAAAGGGACCAGGACGACTGATCCGTGTAAAGGAAAGAATGAATGGGGCCATGTATCGTGAGATTTTGAGTGAAAACCTCCTTCCATCAGCAAGGGCATTGAAGATGAAACGTGGCTGGGTCTTTCAGCATGACAATGATCCCAAACACACCGCCCGGGCAACGAAGGAGTGGCTTCGTAAGAAGCATTTCAAGGTCCTGGAGTGGCCTAGCCAGTCTCCAGATCTCAACCCCATAGAAAATCTTTGGAGGGAGTTGAATGTCCGTGTTGCCCAGCGACAGCCCCAAAACATCACTGCTCTAGAGGAGATCTGCATGGAGGAATGGGCCAAAATACCAGCAACAGTGTGTGAAAACTGTTTGACCTGTGTCATTGCCAACAAAGGGTATATAACAAAGTATTGAGAAACTTTTGTTATTGACCAAATACTTATTTTCCACCATAATTTGCAAATAAATTCATAAAAAAATCCTACAATGTGATTTTCTGGATTTTTTTCCCTAATTTTGTCTGTCATAGTTGACGTGTACCTAGGATGAAAATTACAGGCCTCTCTCATCCTTTTAAGTGGGAGAACTTGCACAATTGGTGGCTGACTAAATACTTTTTTTCCCCACTGTAACTGTATGGTGTGTGTGTCTGTGTGGCTACGAGCTAGGGCCACCCACTGCCAGACTCCTGTGTCTTGTGGCTCTTCACTGTGAAAAGAAAAGGACACAACATTTTGCCAGCTGGGGTAGTTACAAATATGCCTGCTAAAAATTGAGCTCTGTCACTGATTCAACCACATTCTGGGATAGAACCATTCAAAATAACAATTTTCCCCCAACCCAACCACAAATTACCAACCAGATATGCTAGAGGGTGGTGCCAGGTCACCCGAGTCCATAAAGTATTATTTACAGTGAAAAGGAGGTTGGTTCTTAGTTTAAAACTGCACTTCTAAAATATAATCCTACCATATTGTCTGCTAAATGACTCAAACGTAAATGTAAATCTACTGACTTTCTAGTCAAGTATTTTAGCATCTCAATCTGGCTGTCGAGGTATGGACTGGGTCGTTCAGAAAGCACCTGGAGCCAGCTCCCCGTAGAGAAGCGATAGAATATCTACTCTTCTGTCTCCGACCCTGTCTCCTCCTCGGGCTTTTGTCTCACTCCTTTCCGGTCACTTAAAAGCAAAAGGATGGAAGAATAATAGAGAGAAGTTGAGTCGTCGTTGTTGAGTTGTGTTATACATATCAGTTAGCATAGATGTGGTGAAGTTGAGTCGTCGTTGTTGAGTTGTGTTATACATATCAGTTAGCATAGATGTGGTGAAGTTGAGTCGTCGTTGTTGAGTTGTGTTATACATATCAGTTAGCATAGATGTGGTGAAGTTGAGTCGTCGTTGTTGAGTTGTGTTATACATATCAGTTAGCATAGATGTGGTGAAGTTGAGTCGTCGTTGTTGAGTTGTGTTATACATATCAGTTAGCATAGATGTGGTGAAGTTGAGTCGTCGTCGTTGAGTCGTCGTCGTTGAGTTGTGTTATACATATCAGTTATATATAAATAGAACATCATCATGTTTTGGTCACGGAGAAAAAAAGCACATGGCTAACTAGTTGGCTACAGCAGGTTCTACCGTTTCACAATAGCCTCTCTAGTTATTACTTCTAAACAAAATACGTTTTTGGGTGGATTCTTGTTGTGTGGTTTACTGTTTGAACAGTCGCTGATATTACATCTGGTTATCAATGCAAAATAGGCTACTTTGATGAATAACCTATAGATCAGATCAAGGAACCAAGCGACAACACTGCCCCCACGGCTGCGGAAGGAATGATACGGCTCATCTCAATTTTCAGGTAGTACAAACGTACATTGAATGCCGGAGTTTATAGTTTTAAAAAATGACATTGCAACACTGCGCTACGCTCCGAATCTTGCGTCTCTGTAGAGCTTGTAGTAAGCTTAAGTGTTAGTCCATGAGATAGAGAGCGACAGACAGACAGACAGACAGACAGACAGACAGACAGACAGACAGACAGACAGACAGACAGACAGAGAGACAGTCAGATGGTAACACAGAGAGAGAGACAGTAACAGACAGACAGAGAGACAGACAGATGGTAACACAGAGAGCGAGACGGTAACAGACAGACAGAGAGACAGACAGATGGTAACACAGAGAGCGAGACAGTAACAGACAGACAGAGAGACAGACAGATGGTAACACAGAGAGCGAGACAGTAACAGACAGACAGAGAGACAGAAAAAGATGGTAACACGGAGAGAGAGACAGTAACAGACAGACAGAGAGACAGACAGATGGTAACACAGAGAGAGAGACAGTAACAGACAGACAGAGAGACAGACAGATGGTAACACAGAGAGAGAGACAGTAACAGACAGACAGAGAGACAGACAGATGGTAACACAGAGAGCGAGACAGTAACAGACAGACAGAGAGACAGACAGATGGTAACACAGAGAGAGAGACAGTAACAGACAGACAGAGAGACAGACAGATGGTAACACAGAGAGCGAGACCGTAACAGACAGACAGAGAGACAGACAGATGGTAACACAGAGAGAGAGACAGTAACAGACAGACAGAGAGACAGACAGATGGTAACACAGAGAGCGAGACCGTAACAGACAGACAGAGAGACAGGCAGATGGTAACACAGAGAGAGAGACAGTAACAGACAGACAGAGAGACAGGCAGATGGTAACACAGAGAGAGAGACAGTAACAGACAGACAGAGAGATGGTAACACAGAGAGCGAGATGAGGTCAGAGTGAGACGTGTGGGTTGGCTGGGCCAGCTGTTTATATGCCTGTCTAAAAATAGAACCGTGACTTACTCAACACAGACACAACCGGTAACGCAACGACTACCCACAATACTTCACTCACTCGCTCGCTCACCCCACTGACTGGCTCAATGTCTGTATGTGTGTGTGTGTGTGTGCGTGTATGACAGAGAGAGATACAGTAAGAGCTATGTGTGTGTGTGTGTGTGTGTGTATGACAGTAAGAGCTATTGTGTTTTTATCTAATAGCGACAGGAGAGAGAAAGTTTGTTGTTTTTATCGTGAATGATCTGAGAATATTGTCAACAAAACCTGTCAAAGTAGTGTTCAAACAAAACAACATATGCTGCTCAAGTCTATTTGTATTAGTTCTACCTACCTACCTACCTACCTACCTACCTACCTACCAGATCTACCTACCTATCAGATCTACCTATCAGATCTACCTATCAGATCTACCTACCAGATCTACCTACCTATCAGATCTACCTATCAGATCTACCTATCTATCTATCAGATCTAGCTATCAGATCTACCTACCTACCAGATCTACCTACCTATCAGATCTACCTACCAGATCTATCTATCTCAGATGTATCTGTCAGATCTATCTATCTATCTCCCACGGGGGACCAGTATATACAAAAAAAATAATTATGCACTCATTAACTGTAAGTCGCTCTGGATAAGAGCATCTGCTAAATGACTAAAATGTAAATGTATCTGTCAGATGAAGCACTTTAGGATTGTTCCTGTCAGTCCAAAATCCCTGTCATACAACATGTCCAATGTCTGCTCTGGGATCCATCCCTTTTCTTGGATTCTGGACACTTTTTAAGTCATATTAAAAGACAGAAATCAAAAGACTCAGCTAAATATATACTGAACAAAAATATAAATGCAACATGTAAAGTGTTGGGCCCATGTTTCATGAGCTGAAATAAAAGATCCCAGAAATGTTCCATACTCACAAAGTTTATTTATTTCAATTGACTGATTTCCTTACATGTACTGCAACTCAGAAAAAATCTTTGAAATTGTTGCATGTTGCGTTTTATATTTTCTTTCAGTTGCGATGTTAAAAAGTCAATGATATCAAAAGGTCATTGGAATGAAGGGCCTAAAGAAAATTTGAACAAAATATGTTGTACCTTGATGCCAGGGTAGCTTGAGATGCCAGGGTAGCTTGAGATGCCAGGGTAGCTTGAGATGCCAGGGTAGCTTGAGATGCCAGGGAAGCTTGAGATGCAAGGGTAGCTTGAGATGCCAGGGTAGTTAGATGCCAGGGTAGTTAGATGCCAGGGTAGTTAGATGCCAGGGTGGTTAGATGCCAGGGTAGTTAGATGCCACGGTAGTTAGATGCCAGGGTGGTTAGATGCCAGGGTGGTTAGATGCCACGGTAGTTAGATGCCAGGGTGGTTAGATGCCAGGGTAGTTAGATGCCAGGGTAGTTAGATGCCACGGTAGTTAGATGCCACGGTAGTTAGATGCCAGGGTGGTTAGATGCCGAGGTAGTTAGATGCCAGGGTGGTTAGATGCCGAGGTAGTTAGATGCCACGGTAGTTAGATGCCAGGGTGGTTAGATGCCAGGGTGGTTAGATGCCGAGGTAGTTAGATGCCACGGTAGTTAGATGCCAGGGTGGTTAGATGCCGAGGTAGTTAGATGCCAGGGTAGTTAGATGCCAGGGTAGTTAGATGCCAGGGTAGTTAGATGCCAGGGTAGTTAAATGCCACGGTGGTTAGATGCCAGGGTGGTTAGATGCCGGGGTAGTTAGATGCCAGGGTAGTTAGGTGCCAGGGTGGTTAGATGCCAGGGTGGTTAGATGCCAGGGTGGTTAGATGCCGAGGTAGTTAGATGCCAGGGTGGTTAGATGCCAGGGTAGTTAGATGCCAGGGTAGTTAGATGCCAGGGTGGTTAGATGCCAGGGTAGTTAGATGCCAGGGTAGTTAGATGCCACGGTAGTTAGATGCAGGGGTAGTTAGATGCCGGGGTAGTTAGATGCCACGGTAGTTAGATGCAGGGGTAGTTAGATGCCGGGGTAGTTAGATGCAAGGGTAGCTTAAGAAAAACATTAAAAGTCAGTCTTTTCCACTACCCACAGTGAAGTGCACAGAGAGAATCCCGAAACATACCATGCCAGGGTAGGACTGCTGTTTGAAGTAATATTCTTTAAATGGTCCCTGCAGCATAACATTAAGACAATTAAGCTCAATTAGGGGGGTGTTTAGTGGCGCTGGTTTAACTCGGTTCAGTCTGCTCTGCTCTGCTAGGGCTGCATCAAATAGTCTGGGAGAGGGAGAGACTGCCTTGCTCTGGCTGGGAGAGACCTGCCTACTGCTCTGTAGAGAGAGGGAGAGAGGGGGAGGCAGAGAGAGAGAGAGGGAGAAATAGGGAATCTAGAGATACAGTTAAAGAGAGGGTTGGGGATAAAGAGAACGAGAGAGATTGAAACTGGCAGATGCTTACCCAACCTGTTGCAATACCCAGACCAGCTCTTCAGTCAGAAAGCTTACGAGAGGAGAGGAGAGGAGAGGAGGGGAGGGGAGGGGAGAGGAGAGGAGAGGAGGGAGAGGAGAGGAGAGGAGAGGAGAGGAGAGGAGAGGAGAGGAGAGGAGAGGAGAGAGGAGAGAGGAGAGAGGAGAGGAGAGGAGAGGAGAGGAGAGGAGAGGAGAGGAGAGGAGAGGAGAGGAGAGGAGAGGAGAGCAGCTGCTATACACCCCAAATAGAAAGTGACAGATCTAGGAGGAGGAGGAGGGCATCAGAGGGTTTCTTGTCTGGAGCAGCAGTGCCTTGCCTTGTTATGATCATTAGGTAGTTAACGTGTATATTACTGATACTGCCTGGGGGGCAGGGCAGCAATATGAGAAGTGATGAAATATGGGGAGCTTCTCCCAAAGTCTTTCTCTGTCTCAGCCTCAGAGAGGTAGTTTATTTACATTTACGTCATTTAGCAGACGCTCTTATCCAGAGCGACTTACAAATTGGTGCATTCAACTTATGATAGCAAGTGGGACTCTGCATGACTCTTCCTAACCTGGAGGAGTGGCTGTATTGTCTTGCTCTTAGCCAGCACACATGCCC
Source organism: Coregonus clupeaformis (assembly GCF_020615455.1). Lineage (NCBI taxonomy): Eukaryota > Metazoa > Chordata > Actinopteri > Salmoniformes > Salmonidae > Coregonus > Coregonus clupeaformis. The sequence goes on along the minus strand of NW_025533524.1, from coordinate 527,935 downwards.
TATTTGGTAAAAGACCAAGTCCATATTATGGCAAGAACAGCTCAAATAAGCAAAGAGAAACAACAGTCCATCATTACTTTAAGACATGTTTGGTCAGTCAATCCGGAAAATTTCAAGTGCAGTCGCAAAAACCATCAAGCGCTATGATGAAACTGGCTCTCATGAGGACCGCCACAGGAATGGATGGCCCAGAGTTACCGGCCTCAGAAATTGCAGCCCAAATAAATGCTTCACAGAGTTCAAGTAACAGACACATCTCAACATCAACTGTTCAGAGGAGACTGTGTGAATCAGGCCTTCATGGTCGAATTGGTGCAAAGAAACCACTACTAAAGGACACCAATAATAAGAAGAGACTTGCTTGGACCAAGAAACACGAGCAATGGACATTAGACCGGTGGAAATGTGTCCTTTGGTCTGCAGTCCAAATTTGAGATTTTTGGTTCCAACCGCCGTGTCTTTGTGAGACGCGGTGTGGCTGAACGGATGATCTCTGCATGTGTGGTTCCCACCGTAAAGCATGGAGGAGGAAGTGTTATGTTGTGGGGGTGCATTGCTGGTGACACTGTCTGTGATTTATTTAGAATTCAAGGCACACTTAACCAGCATGGCTACCACAGCATTCTCCAGCGATATGCCATCCCATCTGGGTTGGGCTTAGTGGGACTATCATTTGTTTTTCAACAGGACAATGACCCAACACACCTCCAGGCTGTGTAAGGGCTATTTGACCAAGTAGCAGAGCGATGGAGTGCAGCATCAGATGACCTCCACAATCCCCCGACCTCAACCAAATTGAGATGGTTTGGGATGAGTCGGACCGCAGAGTGAAGGAAAAGCAGCCAATAAGTGCTCAGCATATGTGGGAACTCCTTCAAGACTGTTGGAAAAGCATTCCAGGTGAAGCTGGTTGAGAGAATGCCAAGAGTGTGCAAAGCTGTCATCAAGGCAAAGGGTGGCTATTTGAAGAATCTCAAATATAAAATATATTTTGATTTGTTTAACACTTTTTTTGATTCAAAATGTGTTATTTCATAGTTTTGATGTCTTCACTATTATTCTACAATGTAGAAAATAGTAAAAATAAAGAAAAACCCTTGAATGAGTAGGTGTTCTGTAAAAAAAAATGTGTTTGAGAACTCTTGACCGGTAGCTAGCTCATAGTTGTGAAGTAAAACGTTTTGCTTTGTGTATATCTAGTTTCGTCTGTTGTTGCCGTTGTCCCGGCTGGAAAAGGTTCAGTGAATGGGGAGGTGAAGCCTGACGTAATACAGTAAGGGGGAGTGCGAGTGCTTCTCAAATGTATTGTTTTATTCATTCTCCACACTCTCGTCCTCCACAAGAACGTACTCAAGAGAACGTGGTCGGAGTATGCACTTGGAGCATGAGAATATGGAGCACGGTAGTATGCATATTGAGAAACACCCAGAGTGTAACTTATTGTTTCCAGTAATTTGTTGCTGATGGTAACTACAGTAGCAGTGACAGTGATGATGGTTATGGCGGTGGACGAGTTACTGCAAGGCACTTTGGGCTATTTGTTGCTGTAAAAATGGCTATTGAACACATTTCTACTGATTTGATTGATTAATACTAATCTCCCTCCCTCTCTCTTCTCTTCCTCACAGTTCCTGCGGCATCAGAGGGATGTCCTACCAGTCTGGATGCGTCTGACCATGGCCCTCTACGGCTTCCTGTTTAACAGAGAGGCCCCCGCCGTACCCCACCTGAGAGGACAGGAGAGATGAGGGGGGGGTTACCCCCTAAAACCCTCCACCCACCTCGGGTGTCTCCTCTCGCCTCCTCCCGTCCCCGAAAACAAGGGACCAGACTTGTAGATGGCACTGTATGATGGAACACGGGTTTGGATTCCTTTTTTTTTAATCAGACGAAGAAGAAGAGAAGGATAGTCACTGCTGGACGGAGAATCACGTTCCTTCTCTCTGTCTCTCTCTCTCTCTCTCTCTCTTCTCCTCTTTCTTTATGATGAAGAAGAAGCCATGCTGTTTGAAGATATAAATATTTTCTAAAATATATAAAACTATTTAGTACAGTAGATAGCATCTTTTTGGTTTGGTTTGAAAACACACCAAAAGGAAATGGTCTTGTGAAGGTATTGTGGACATGGAAGGTCGCGATGTTCTTGTGAAAGTCTTGTGGACTTGGAAGGTCTTAAGAAATTCTACTCACCCACCCACAATGATGTTAACAACAAGCACATTTCAGAATTGTATTTTCTGAAGAAAACAAACTCCATGTAACTAAATATTTTCACTGTTCCACACTGATCTATATATGAAAATGGTTGTCATAAAGATTCTGTGGTGGTGTTTTCAAGACAAGCGCGGTCTTAATACATGTCTTGCAGATCTCCGGGGGTAGATTGAGAGATATTGTCTTATCCTGTGTCTTTTGATGATGCCATCCCACCAGCAGTTTGTCTGAAGTGGTTTTAAGATTTAAGATTCAGTCTGAATGAGATGAATGCCAGATCCATTTTTATCAACAGGATAAATGTATACTTGAATGTATGTGTACTTAAAGATCCTAAGACTTAGGTCTGCAATGCATTCAATCAAGCAACCTGACTTTGATTTGAAGTTCAGTGTGAGTAGGCATCTAGTGTCGTGAAACCAAAATCAAATCGCAAGCACAAATTTCTCTGTCGGAGTTGAGGACTTACTTAGCTTTTTGATAAACCCATCTTTATTTATCTGGCTGGATTGACAATCACAACCAACAGACCGACCAACAGACCCGGTGATTTGATACATCAAGTTCTGTCTGTTGTTGCACTATGGGTCTGCTGTGAAAAAGGCAAATAAAGTTGTTGTACAATCAACGATTGGAGCAATAGACTAACCAGTGGAGAGGCACTAATCCTTAGGGATCTATTGCAGTTACAATCAACTTGGCATTCATGGAAGAACAGCTCTCTAACAAGGCAATCAATCAATCAATCGTTCAAATGAAGTTCATCTTCACATTTGACTATGTCAAATGTGAAGATTAAATAGATTAAATAGATTTCACCTTTTACTCTCTCTCTCATCACTATCTTAGTGTGAATCACTTTGGCTTCAACTCCCATACACAGATACAATTGCAATGTATTCAAACATGAGTAAATCCACAATAGATTTACTGATATCTCAGCAGCAACAGTTATAGTGAGTCTGGGCTCCCGAGTGGCGCAGCGGTCTAAGGCACTGCATCTCAGTGCTTGAGGCGTCACTACAGACCCCCTGGGTTCGATTCCAGGCTGTATCACAATCCGGCCGTGATTGGGAGTCCCATAGGTGCGGCGCACAATTGGTCCAGCGTCGTCTGGGTTTGGCCGGTGTAGGCCGTCATTGTAAATAAGAATTTGTTCTTAACTGACTTGCCTAGTTAAATAAAGGTTAAAATATAAATAAACATTGTTAACTACACCATTTCTCCACCTATGGCCTAGAACCTGTGTAGGGTATGTGACGGCGTTTCGATAATGCAGCATTTTCTAAATTAAAACGAACGACCACTGCTTTTCAAACTTGAGTTTTATTTCACAGAGTTCTTATTACAAGTTCTTTATTTGAGTACATTTAAAAGTGGTTTTAACTTTTTAAAAGGTGATGTTATTAACAGAAAACAGGATTTTTAATCTAATGTAAAAAAAAAAAAAGAAGATACAAAATAATTACGATATGAATATATTTGATGAAGACACTGATGGGTTTCTCGTTTGTTTAGTTTTTTAAAAATATATATTCTTCGGGGAGTAGTTGTTCAGTCAAATGCCCATCATACTGAGTGTTTTCATTCTACTTTTTAACATGATGAAAATATTCAAATTGCTCAAAAGAACAAGCTTTGCATGTGTTGCACTGCTAAATATAGAACCGCATGACATCATCTGATCAACAGGCTTCTTTCTGTTCATATATGGGCGGTATCCCAAATGCCACCCTATTCCCTATATAGTGCACTACTTTTGATCAGCTTAGGTCAGAAGCAGTGCACTATTTAGTGGATAAGGATGCCATTTGGGACTCAATCATGTTCTTTGATGGTTATCAGTGACATCATAGACAGATGGTTAGAAATGTCAGATTTGACCACAGACACTGTTCTGTTTTTGACAGCAAGTTGACAAGATAGATAGACACAGACCAGGGACAGAGAAAGTTGAGAAAGGGAGAGAAGTCTCTTTGAAAGCATGTAGTGCCGAATTAGTTGAGCCTAAAGTTTGTATTCTGAAAACCACTGAATGCTGAGCCAGTCGAAGTAGCCATATCTCTCTCTCTCTCAGCCGTCTCTCTCTCTCTCTCTCTCTCTCTCTCTCTCTCTCTCTCTCTCTCTCTCTCTCTCTCTCTCTCTCTCTCTCTCTCTCTCTCTCTCTCTCTCTTTTCTGTTCAACTCCTCACTCAATCACCAACTACTCCCTGGACTTTCTAGATTTTTTTTTTTTTTTTTTTTACATTTCTTTTTAGAAGTAATTTATTCTAATTTATTTGGTGTATATTCACTCAGTGCTACTGTATAGCTATCCGGATGTGGACAGTTTCTACTCCTAGTTGATGGAACAGTCAGTCAGGAACAGTACTGTGTCTACGTCCAAAATGGCACCCTATTCCCTATATAGTGCACTACTTTAGACCAGAGAATGGCACCCTATTCCCTATATAGTGCACTACTTTAGACCAGAGAATGGCACCCTATTCCCTATATAGTGCACTACTTTAGACCAGAGAATGGCACCCTATTCCCTATATAGTGCACTACTTTAGACCAGAGAATGGCACCCTATTCCCTATATAGTGCACTACTTTAGACCAGAGAATGGCACCCTATTCCCTATATAGTGCACTACTTTAGACCAGAGAATGGCACCCTATTCCCTATATAGTGCACTACTTTAGACCAGGGCACATGTAGAAATAGGGTGCTATTTGGGCCTGTGGGTTGAGAGGACAGACGGACTAATGTGTCTCCTCTTACTAAGCTGTGTATGGGTCTTCAGGAATCACACCAACGAACAGACAATCAAATGTACTAAATGTGCCTTGTGAGCATTAGACCAGCCACACCAACCATCATCCATCACAACCATCTGGCCATGGTTATCTAAAGATGGCGGCCACAGCTCTCCTAGTCCAGTCTGAGCATGGTTATCTAACGATGGCCTGGGTCCATAGGGAATAGGGTACCATTTGGGACAGAACCATATCCACCCTCTAGGGCACATGCCTAATCTATGACCTTTAACCCTGACCCCTCTCAACCCTGACCCCCTCTCAACACACACAGTCCCAGCTCATCACCCCAAAACTCAAATATCCAAACGACTGTTGACAATCAACATGCACTGGAAAGTAATGTTGTTGTTTTTTAATTCGTTTTTTTTTTTTTTTTTTATGCACCTCTCTTTATACTCCTGTATGAACCCTATCCTCCTCTCTAGATTAATATGTCTTTAAGATCTGTTGGATACTGGGTTGGCCTAGCTCGACAAGACTATTAATATGTCTTTAAGATCTGTTGGATACTGGGTTGGCCTAGCTCGACAAGACTATTCATATGTCTTTAAGATCTGTTGGATACTGTGTTGGCCTAGCTCGACAAGACTATTCATATATCTTTAAGATCTGTTGGATACTGGGTTGGCCTAGCTCGACAAGACTAGCTTCTCTGTGCTTTATCTTCATTCTAGGGATTGTGTCCCAAATGGCACCCTATTCCTTATATAGTGCACTACTTTTGACCAGGACCCATATGGCTCCCATAGGGTTCTGGTCAAAAGTAAATGCACTAGATAGGGAATAAGGTGCCATTTGGGACACAGCCTAGTAGGGATGTAGGCTGAGGGTACAAGGAGGAGTGAGTCACCACGGTGTCCAGTATTATTTGTAAGGAGGAGGGGGTTGTGTGGTCATCTTATGGGTTGGTGTTGACGTCAAACCCATAGCAACCAACCATTGTCTCAACCCCCCCTTCGAGGTTAAAACTTATATTATATGTTCAACCTTCAGTATCTTGAATATCAAGTCAAATTTTTTAATTTGGTTTTTTATTAAATTTCCCAAGAAAGAGTGAATCTTAACTGTTAAGTGCTGTGCTAATTTGTGTTTTTATATCAACAAACAAAACAATTCGCTGCAGGTAATTAACTTCAAACTTTATAAGCAAAAAAAGCTTTTGTATACTTTTGTAAAAAAACAAAAACAAATGTAACAATGAAGTCTGAAAACATGATTTTTTTAAGATCGCTTTTTACATGTTGTGACATGCTTTCTGGTTTTTACCAATTAAGTCCGCTGGGTCTTTCTCAGTTCAAGGGCTGTTTAGATATTTGATCATTCTGTATATGGAGTAAAAATGCATGTCCCAGCATTCCTGAAATCTGTATCTTAAGGGGTTTGAATGTAAATTAATTGAGAGGAAAAAACACAATGTCTCTTTTTTTAAATACTATATGAACTGAAATAGTGAAACCTTCCATCTAACTCCTGCTCTGTTGAATTGGGACTCTCTTTAGCATTGCCTTCATATCACACATCATTCTAGAACACATCATTCGAGCTCCCAGAACCGTCTTCAAATCACACATCACATCATTCTAGAACACATCATTCGAGCTCCCAGAACCGTCTTCAAATCACACATCACATCATTCTAGAACACATCATTCGAGCTCTCAGAACCGTCTTCAAATCACACATCACATCATTCTAGAACACAGAGCTCTCAGAACCGTCTCAAGGATTCCACGTCGGTCGGGCGGTGTGTTCTATGAAGTAAGGCCCAGTCTAAATGTAGCAGAAGTGTCCGTCCAAAATGGCACCCTATACCGTATGTAGTGCACTACTTTAAAAAAAATATGGAATAGGGTGCCATTTGGGATGCAGCCTGTGTTATGAGACGCTTCTGGGAGCCCTGCACGGTTTTCTAACAGCGTGAAACATAAGGGGGAAGAGAGAGGGAACGAGGGAGGCGAGGGAGATATTTGTTTGTCTAGTGCAATATGCTGTACATAAAGAGCTTGGCTCTTCAAAATCTACAAATCTTAAATTTTTTTCTCTGATGAAATGTCCTTTTCTTGTTCAATGGGGTACATTGCTGTCTTTTTCATTAAACATTTCTGAACGTTTAAAAATGGATTGTTTTCCCTTTGTTTCTGTTTCTTCTTACTACGAGTGGTATGTAAAGCTTTGTTCATGTACACTAGGCAGAGACACATGATAATGAAGACGTTCTTCTAAGAACACATCACACACTATACCCTACTGACTAGGATCTGGTTTCAATGACGGACTCTTGAGAACTTCGATAAGGCAAAAAAAAAATATCCTGGGGTGGGTTCTCTTCAGACAGACAACTCTCCCAACAAATCACGAGGCAGACATGCCAGAACGTCGCGATTCGAAACCAAAGTTTTCAAGCGAAACCTTTGCAGTGTTTTTAGTGAAGGTAGTTGATGCAAACTAGCCATTTGTGAAATGCACTCATTAAAAATAACCTCTGCGAGCTCCATCTTGCTAGCTACTATTTTGTATTTTTATTCATTCGGATAAAGGAAGTGACGTAGGCAGTGACGTAGGAAGTAACGTAGGCAGTGACGTAGGAAGTGACGTAGGCAGTGACGTAGGCAGTGACGTAGGCAGTGACATAGGAAGTGACGTAGGCAGTGATGTAGGCAGTGACGTAGGCAGTGACATAGGAAGTGACGTAGGCAGTGACATAGGAAGTGACGTAGGCAGTGACGTAGGAAGTGACGTAGGAAGTGACGTAGGCAGTGACATAGGAAGTGACGTAGGCAGTGACATAGGAAGTGACGTAGGCAGTGACGTAGGAAGTGACGTAGGCAGTGACGTAGGAAGTGACGTAGGCAGTGACGTAGGCAGTGACGTAGGCAGTGACATAGGAAGTGACGTAGGCAGTGACGTAGGCAGTGACGTAGGCAGTGACATAGGAAGTGACGTAGGCAGTGACATAGGAAGTGACGTAGGCAGTGACGTAGGAAGTGACGTAGGCAGTGACATAGGAAGTGACGTAGGCAGTGACGTAGGAAGTGACGTAGGCAGTGACGTAGAGGACGTGGGGCAGTGACGTAGGAAGTGACGTGAGGAAGTGACGAGGCAGTGACGTAGGCAGTGACGTAGGCAGTGACGTGGAAGTGACGTAGGCAGTGACATAGGAAGTGACGTGAGGCAGTGACGAGAAGTGACGTGGGCAGTGACATAGGAAGTGACGTAGGCAGTGACGTAGGCAGTGACGTAGGAAGTGACGTAGGCAGTGACGTAGGAAGTGACGTAGGAAGTGACGTAGGCAGTGACGTAGGCAGTGACGTAGGCAGTGACGTAGGAAGTGACATAGGAAGTGACGTAGTTCCTCTATGCCAAACGGACCTTCTGTTACGTACAGACGCGTTAAGACAGAACATTTGGACATTGTGGGAGGCAACCCGGATGTCTGCGGAGACCACTACACACATCACGCAGCCTGGGCCCTGGTCAAAAGGTCGTTCACTATATAGGGAATAGGGTGCCATTTGGGATGCACAACACAGTCCATTTCTGGAGCATACAAAAGCCAAGAATAAATAACGCATCTTTAAAAAAAAACATTACTACATTTTAGTCATTTAGCAGACGCTCTTATCCAGAGCGACTTACAGGAGCAATTAGGGTTAAGTGCCTTGCTCAAGGGCACATCGACAGTTTTTTTCACCCAGTCGGCTCAGGGATTAGAACCAGCGACCTTTCGGTTACTGCCACAACGCTCTTAACCACTAAGCTACCTGCCACCCCCCTACTACAGCACTCATAGGGGATTCAACCATGTTTTACATTCAGCATCACTCCAAGGGAAATATAGTATTATGTCTAACAAAGATATTTACATATATTTCAGAATGTTGTGTATCCATGGAAATAATCAGAATTAATGTAAACATTACAGTTTTGAAAACATAGCTTGTCCAAAAAAAGTGGGCTCTTGGCACAACTTACCCTGGGTATGGGGTTAGTTCAGCATAGGGAAAGGGGAAGTTCAACCGCTTTGAGGTAAGTGGGTGATGGTGTCCTGTGACACTGGGTGATGGTGTCCTGTGACACTGGGTGATGGTGTCCTGTGACACTGGGTGATGGTGACCTGTGACACTGGGTGATGGTGTCCTGCGACAGTGGGTGATGGTGACCTGCGACAGTGGGTGATGGTGTCCTGTGACACTGGGTGATGGTGACCTGTGACACTGGGTGATGGTGTCCTGCGACAGTGGGTGATGGTGACCTGCGACAGTGGGTGATGGTGTCCTGTGACAGTGGGTGATGGTGACCTGTGACAGTGGGTGATGGTGTCCTGCGACAGTGGGTGATGGTGACCTGTGACAGTGGGTGATGGTGACCTGTGACAGTGGGTGATGGTGTCCTGTGACACTGGGTGATGGTGACCTGTGACACTGGGTGATGGTGTCCTGCGACAGTGGGTGATGGTGACCTGCGACAGTGGGTGATGGTGTCCTGTGACAGTGGGTGATGGTGACCTGTGACAGTGGGTGATGGTGTCCTGCGACAGTGGGTGATGGTGACCTGTGACAGTGGGTGATGGTGACCTGTGACAGTGGGTGATGGTGTCCTGTGACACTGGGTGATGGTGACCTGTGACACTGGGTGATGGTGTCCTGCGACAGTGGGTGATGGTGACCTGCGACAGTGGGTGATGGTGTCCTGTGACAGTGGGTGATGGTGACCTGTGACAGTGGGTGATGGTGTCCTGTGACAGTGGGTGATGGTGTCCTGCGACAGTGGGTGATGGTGTCCTGCGACAGTGGGTGATGGTGTCCTGCGACAGTGGGTGATGGTGACCTGTGACAGTGGGTGATGGTGACCTGTGACAGTGGGTGATGGTGACCTGTGACAGTGGGTGATGGTGTCCTGCGACAGTGGGTGATGGTGTCCTGCGACAGTGGGTGATGGTGTCCTGCGACAGTGGGTGATGGTGTCCTGCGACAGTGGGTGATGGTGACCTGTGACAGTGGGTGATGGTGTCCTGCGACAGTGGGTGATGGTGTCCTGTGACAGTGGGTGATGGTGCTGGTAGGTCAAAGTGTAATTCATGGAATGGGGGTGTGGTATATTGTATATCTTTAATGTATGCCTACATTCAGATATAGATCTCTCTGTTGAATACAACTACCCTTTCATTTCTTGACTACATGTCTGGGACAGGGATGTTGTTTCGATGTGCCAATTCGTAGGGAAGTTCTCTGCATTTGAGGCTACTAAGCCCATGAAACTGGTCCGCGAGATTCTCGATATGTTTGCAAGCTCAGACTCAAAGCTTCTCTTTCTCACAGGTACATGTCCATTTTCTTCAGCGTCATTCAGTCAATTTTTTTTAATCCCTTGCTTCCTTGTTATTGCTTGTGCAACCAACTGAGAATCAGATTTCCAAGAAGTACACAAGTTGAAATTCAGTTCAGAACAAGATGAGATACAAGGCTTGACAGCCCTGTAGAGATAGTTAGTGTTGTGGCAGAGCGAGCATACAGTAACAGGTTTAACGCGAGTGAACATCCCTGGACAGTAATATTCTTCAAACAATGGAGGTATTTCATCAGCTTGTTGGACAATGAGAGATTTCAGCGCTTTCCTTCTCTCCCTTTGGCTCTAAGGGAGAGGTAAAACCTAAGAGGGGCTCTGCTATAGCCTGGTGCCAAACTGGTTTGTGCTGTTTTGCCAGCTCATGGCAATGACCATAGGAGTTGGCAAGACAGCACAAATAGATCAGGGACCAGGCTAGAGTTGGCAAGACAGCACAAATAGATCAGGGACCAGGCTAGAGTTGGCAAGACAGCACAAATAGATCAGGGACCAGGCTAGAGTTGGCAAGACAGCACAAAATGGATCAGGGACCAGGCTAGAGTTGGCAAGACAGCACAAATAGATCAGGGACCAGGCTAGAGTTGGCAAGACAGCACAAATAGATCAGGGACCAGGCTAGATGTGCTCCTATTTTGTCTCCCTGAGGGATTACAGTAATATCTTATACGGAGTGGCTCCATTTCCATATTTCCTGGAACCAGACTTACCGTGGCTATTGATACGGAGATTTCTGCGCATGTGTGGGGTTTTTCTTAGCTTTGAGAAAGAGGTTTCCGGAACGACGTGGTGGAAAATACACAGACAGACGGACGGACGGACACACACACACACACACACACACACACACACAGACACACACACACACACACAGACACACACACACACACACACACACACAGACGTACACAGACGTACACACACACACACACACACACACAGACGTACACATACACACAGACACACAGCCAGACATTCTCTCTCGGAGGCTCCTGCTCCTGTTCTGAACACATTGGTGGTGTGTTGCGGTGCGTAAAGGAGGTTAGGGGTCATACATACAAGTGAAGGTGTAGACAGACAGACTCAGGAGAGTAGAGTATACTGCTAGTACTGTGGTGGTTTACAGACTGAAACACACAGAGAGAGCTGGCCTCAACTCAACAGACCTGTTATTCTCTCAGCTTTTCAATAACAGATGTGTGTTGCCTTGGAGATTGTGTTAGAGATTGTCGTCTGAGTGATTGACTTGCACGAGCATCAGAACAAATCACTGGTAGACTGACGGCAGAGTCCAGGTCTCTATTTGCATATAAACCCAGTGTCCAGGGACAATGTAAAAAGACTGAAACTGTAGGAGGTGTTGTATTGTGGAATTACTTTCAGTGTTATGTTATCGACGCTTCTTGCCAAGCAGCCACTGAGGTTGGTCGGTGTAAAGAAGACCCAGGGTAGGCAGGCAGGGAGTTGCTGGGAAATGTATAGGAGCCCAGAGAAAGAGGAGAGGGGATGTCGTCTACGCCTGTGTCCCAAATGGCACCCCATTCCCTGTGTAGTGCACTACTTTAGACCAGGGCCCATAAAGCTCCTGTTAAAAGTATTGCACTATGTAGGGGAAAAGGGTGCTATATTTGGGACGCAGGCTGAGTGTCTCCCTCAGAGAGCAGAGCAGAGCAGGCAGGAGGATCAGGCTCCCTCTGAGAGCAGAGCAGAGCAGGCAGGAGGATCAGGCTCCCTCTGAGAGCAGAGCAGAGCAGGCAGGAGGATCAGGCTCCCTCAGAGAGCAGAGCAGAGCAGGCAGGTGGATCAGGCTCCCTCAGAGAGCAGAGCAGGCAGGAGGATCAGGCTCCCTCAGAGAGCAGAGCAGGCAGGCAGGAGGATAAGGCTGCCTCAGAGAGCAGAGCAGAGCAGGCAGGAGGATCAGGCTCCCTCAGAGAGCAGAGCAGGCAGGAGGATCAGGCTCCCTCAGAGAGCAGAGCAGGCAGGCAGGAGGATCAGGCTCCCTCAGAGAGCAGAGCAGGCAGGCAGGAGGATCAGGCTCCCTCAGAGAGCAGAGCAGAGCAGAGCAGGCAGGAGGATCAGGCTCCCTCAGAGAGCAGAGCAGGCAGGAGGATCAGGCTCCCTCAGAGAGCAGAGCAGGCAGGAGGATCAGGCTCCCTCAGAGAGCAGAGCAGGCAGGAGGATCAGAACAGAGAGGTCTTTGTCTGTCTGTCTGAGCTCAGAGCTTGGCATTTGATCCAAGATGGCGTAGCAGTGCGGTCGCTTTTATTTCATCGTCCTGTGTAAATATCCCGTTTCTTGTTTTTTTGTCTATTTTGTATATATCTCTCAATTTTTACTTTTCATTCTTTAACTAAATATACTTTCCTGCAACCCGCCTCACCCAACGTGGAAAGGATTCTATTATTTCTTTATAACTTCCATCAAGAACCGTAAGCTGATACTAGTGTAGCCGCAACTAAATGGCTACCTGTTATTAGTCACCGTTAGCGTCTTCCCCACTGTCCGTGGCCTACACTATCCACCAGCCAGCTCTAGCTCTAGCCTGGACAATTCGTCGGCCAGTCTGCACAGCGTACTATCGACCCAGCGTGCTATCGACCCAGAGCTTATTGGACTTTCTGCCGGAATCACTGGACCCTAGCGCCGGATCATCACAACCAGCTAGCTAGCTGCAACCTGTTGTGGCTGATTTACCATTGCCCTATAGCAAGCACCAGTTAGCCCTGAGCTAGCCTCAGGCCCATCTCCCGGCTATCTACCTCTCTGTCAACCGGACGGGACCTCCTAGTGTTGACACTGAGCCCCGCCGATCCAACACGACTGGTTTGCCGACGAAATAGTCTGATGTGGTTTCATCAGGCTTCCAGTTGCGACGACCACGAAGATCCATCTGCCAGCCCCGGCCCGCTAGCACACGCAAACTACAACTGTGCTCCCTGCTAGCTGTGCTGAAGCACCAATTTGAACTGCTCTCGGACTCACATATTGCTGTTCACTGGACCTTATGATCACTCAGCTGCACAGCTGATGCCTGCTGGACTGTTCCTTTACACGGTACCCTGTCCTGTTTATTCTGTTTAGTCTTAGCCCAAACGTTATCGCTATTTCCAGTTGTTGTCTTAGCTCTCTCTAATAACACCTGTGACTGCTTTATGCCTCTCTCCCATGTCAATTATGCCTTGCCTATTGCTGTTTGGGTTAGTTCTTATTATACAATTTCACTGTAGAACCCCTAGTCCCTCTCAAACTGCCTCATATGTTCCTTTGTTCCACCCCCAATACACGCCGAGACCGGCTCAATCGGGTGCCTCCAATGACGCTATCTCTTTCATTGTTACCCAACGCTTAGGGTTACCTGAACTGTACTCATATCCTTCCATATCCTTTTCTGTACATAATGCCCTGAATCTTTTCTACAACGCCCGGAGAACTGCCCCCTTTATTCTATGTACCCAACGCACTAGAAGACCAGTTCTTAAAGCCTTTAGTCGTATCCTTATTCTAGTCCTCCTCTGTTCCTCTGGTGATGTAGAGGCTAACCCAGGCCCTGCAGCCCCCAGTATCACTCCTACTCCCCAGGAGCTATCATTTGTTGACTTCTGTAACCGTAAAAGTCTTGGTTTTCTGCACATAAATATCAGAAGCCTCCTTCCTAAGTTTGAGTTATTCACTGCGTTAGCACACTCCGCCAACCCTGATGTTCTAGCAGTGTCTGAATCCTGCCTTAGGAAGGCCACCAAAAATTCTGAAATTTCCATCCCCAACTATAACATTTTCCATCTAGATAGAACTGCCAAAGGGGGTGGAGTTGCAATCTACTGTAGAGATAGCCTGCAGAGCTCTATCATACTATCCAGGTCTGTGCCCAAACAGTTTGAGCTTCTACTTCTAAAAATCCACCTTTCCAGAAATAAATCTCTCACTGTTGCCGCTTGCTACAGACCCCCTCAGCCCCCAGCTGTGCCCTGGACACCATATGTGAATTGATTGCCCCCATCTATCCTCAGAGTTCGTACTGCTTGGTGACCTAAATTGGGATATGCTTAACACCCCGGCCATCCTACAATCTAAACTAGATGCCCTCAATCTCACACAAATTATCAACGAACCTACCAGGTACAACCCTAAATCCGTAAACATGGGTACCCCTCATAGATATCATCCTGACTAACTTACCCTCTAAATACACCTCCGCTGTCTTCAACCAGGATCTCAGCGATCACTGCCCCTTATTGCCTGCGTCCGTAACGGGTCCGCGGTCAAACGACCACCCCTCATCACTGTCAAACACTCCCAAAAACATTTCAGCGAGCAGGCCTTCCTAATTGACCTGGCCCAGGTATCCTGGATGGATATAGATCTCATTCCGTCAGTAGAGGATGCCTGGTTGTTCTTTAAAAGTAATTTCCTCTCAATCTTAAATAGACATGCCCCATTCAAAAAATACAGAACTAAGAACAGATATAGCCCCAGGGGTGCGAGTCGTCAGCCCGGTTCGGCCCGTTGCTGCTCCACGCACCAAGCCAGGGGTGCGCATCGTCAGCCCGGTCCGGCCCGTTGCTGCTCCACGCACCAAGCCAGGGGTGCGAGTCGTCAGTCTGGTCCGGTCCGTTCCTGCTCCACGCACCAAGCCAGGGGTGCGCGTCGTCAGCCTGGTAAGGCCCATTCCTGCTCGCACGCACCAGGCCAGGGTGCGTATCGTCAGCCCGGTCCGGCCAGTTGCTGCTCCACGCACCAAGCCAGGGGTGCGCATCGTCAGCCCGGTCCGGCCCGTTGCTGCTCACGCACCAAGCCAGGGTGCGAGTCGTCAGTCTGGTCCGGTCCGTTCCTGCTCCACGCACCAAGCCAGGGGTGCGCGTCGTCAGCCTGGTAAGGCCCATTCCTGCTCCACGCACCAAGCCAGGGGTGCGTATCGTCAGCCCGGTCCGGCCAGTTGCTGCTCCACGCACCAAGCCAGGGGTGCGCATCGTCAGCCCGGTCCAGTCCGTTCCTGCTCCACGCACCAAGCCAGGGGTGCGCGTCGTCAGTCCGGCACAACCCGTGCCTGGGTCACCGGTGCCTGATCAGGTACCGGTCGGCTGCTCCACACCGGAGCTGAAGCTATCCGCTCCTACTATGTCCAGTTCAGCTCCAGCCAGCGGGGCCAGATCGGACCAGGGGCGCTATGGGGGGATTATTGGAGGGTGGTGGGCAAGCCCGGAGCCAGAACCGCCGCCGAGGAGGAATGCCCACCCAGCCCTCCCCTGTTTGGTTCTAGTGCGACCGCGCCTTTAGGGGGGGGGTACTGTCACATCCGGGCTCTGGGACTCTATATGTTGAGCCAGGGTGTGGTCATTCTATGTGTCGTATTTCTATGTCGGGAGTTCTAGTTGTGCTGTCTCTATGTTGGCCAGAGTGACTCCCAATCAGAGGCAACGAGTGTCAGCTGTGGCTGGTTGTCTCTGATTGGGAGCCATATTTAAACTGTCTGTTTGCCCTTTGTGTTTTGTGGGATCTTGTTCGAGTTGGTTTGTGTTTGACCGTTGACTGTCACGTTATCGTTTTCTTGTTTTGTTCGTGCTTTCACTTAATAAAGAAGTATGTTCGCAACTAACGCTGCGCATTGGTCTACTCCATACGACGATCGTGTCAGGGTTGTTAATGGCAGAGTTGTATCACCTCTCTAAGGGGTTGTTAATGGCAGAGTTGTATCTCATCTAGAAAGGAACACCCATGTGATTTGGAGTTCAACTGCTGTGCCAATAAAGATACAGGTAGTTGAAATACTTCAGATGTGTTGACAGGAATCTAGTTATCACCTTGGTTCACCGATCCATTGACTGAATGACATTATGCTACGAGGCTGGTGAGAATGGTGGCATTTCAATTATCACTTTAAAAAACCGTTCCTTTTTTTTAACCGCTTTTGTTTCTTTTTTCTTTCACTTGTTGGTCGGCCCAAGACGGAAAATGATGAATGAACGATCGAGATCGAGTTACAAATCGCAGAAGACAAAAGAAACACATTTTCCAGTTTGAATCAAAACAAACGTAGAGAGGGGTTCCATCCTCTGTGGAAGTGGATTTCCTTCCCTGGAGAATAGTGTGTAAAATAGGACCCTATTCCCTAGTGTGTAAAATAGGACCCTATTCCCTAGTGTGTAAAATAGGACCCTATTCCCTAGTGTGTAAAATAGGACCCCATTCCCTAGTGTGTAAAATAGGACCCTCTTCCCTAGTGTGTAAAATAGGACCCTATTCCCTAGTGTGTAAAATTGGACCCTATTCCCTAGTGTGTAAAATAGGACCCCATTCCCTACATATTGTACTATTTTCTAGCAAGGCCCACAGTGTGGATGTTTCCCAGAGCTGGTACGTTCTCCACTGTGTTGTGTTTCTTCCTTTCCCAATGGAAGGTTGGCTTACAGTACACAGACAGAGAGAGTGTCCCAAATGCCACCCTATTCCCTATTGGCCATGGTCAAACATAGTGCACTATATAGGGATTAAAGTTGCCATTTGGGACTCACAAATATAGTCTGAGGGACGGAAGGGTCACAGACAGAGAGGCCTGTCTATTTACTGGTGAAACAGCCTGTCTAAGGGACGGAAGGGTCCGGAATATCCCTGGGATTTTGATCAGGAGAACTTCTGCTACTGGTGAAACACACAGGCTCGGTCTGTCAGAGTGTACACCACTGACTGTGACCTTTGACAGTACAGTTTGCCATGTACAACAATGAGAGTTATTTCCATTATTTGTTGACATCACCTGACCCGCCAACGTGTTAGCGATGTGAGGAAAAAATATCAGGCGGTGTGAAAAGAAGGCCCGGAAAATCGTCAAAGACTCCAACCACCCACGGCATAGACTATTTTCTTTCCTGCCGCACAGCAAGAGATATCGGTGCATCAAGTCTGACACCAACAGGCTCCTGAACAGCTTCTATCCCCAAGCCATAACACTGATAAATAGCTAACAGAATAGCTACACGGACCGAGTTCACCTTGTATCTTCATTGACCTTTCATTTCAATCTTTGCACTGTCTCTTATGCACACTCACAGGGCCCTACACACTCACACACACTGTCACTCCAACACTCACACAAACCCTCACTCCAGCATTTGATCACTCACACACAATATGCACATGCATTTATACTGACTCTACACAACCACTCACATACAAGCTGCTGCTACTCTGTTTATCATACACTGCTCAAAAAAATAAAGGGAACACTTAAACAACACAATGTAACTCCAAGTCAATCACACTTCTGTGAAATCAAACTGTCCACTTAGGAAGCAACACTGATTGACAATAAATGTCACATGCTGTTGTGCAAATGGAATAGACAACAGGTGGAAATTATAGGCAATTAGCAAGACACCCCCAATAAAGGACTGGTTTTGCAGGTGGTGACCACAGACCACTTCTCAGTTCCTATGCTTCCTGGCTGATGTTTTGGTCACTTTTGAATGCTGGCGGTGCTTTCACTCTAGTGGTAGCATGAGACGGAGTCTACAACCCACACAAGTGGCTCAGGTAGTGCAGCTCATCCAGGATGGCACATCAATGCGAGCTGTGGCAAGAAGGTTTGCTGTGTCTGTCAGCATAGTGTCCAGAGCATAGAGGCGCTACCAGGAGACAGGCCAGTACATCAGGAGATGTGGAGGAGGCCGTAGGAGGGCAACAACCCAGCAGCAGGACTGCTACCTCCGCCTTTGTGCAAGGAGGAGCACTGCCAGAGCCCTGCAAAATGACCTCCAGCAGGCCACAAATGTGCATGTGTCTGCTCAAACGGTCAGAAACAGACTCCATGAGGGTGGTATGAGGGCCCAACGTCCACAGGTGGGGGTTGTGCTTACAGCCCAACACCGTGCAGGACGTTTGGCATTTGCCAGAGAACACCAAGATTGGCAAATTCGCCACTGGCGCCCTGTGCTCTTCACAGATGAAAGCAGGTTCACACTGAGCACATGTGACAGACGTGACAGAGTCTGGAGACGCCCGTGGAGAACGTTCTGCTGCCTGCAACATCATCCAGCATGACCGGTTTGGCGGTGGGTCAGTCATGGTGTGGGGTGGCATTTCTTTTGGGGGCCGCACAGCCCTCCATGTGCTCGCCAGAGGTAGCCTGACTGCCATTAGGTACAGAGATGAGATCCTCAGACCCCTTGTGAGACCATATGCTGGTGCGGTTGGCCCTGGGTTCCTCCTAATGCAAGACAATGCTAGACCTCATGTGGCTGGAGTGTGTCAGCAGTTCCTGCAAGAGGAAGGCATTGATGCTATGGACTGGCCCGCCCGTTCCCCAGACCTGGATCTAATTGAGCACATCTGGGACATCATGTCTCGCTCCATCCACCAACGCCACGTTGCACCACAGACTGTCCAGGAGTTGGCGGATGCTTTAGTCCAGGTCTGGGAGGAGATCCCTCAGGAGACCATCCGCCACCTCATCAGGAGCATGCCCAGGTGTTGTAGGGAGGTCATACAGGCACGTGGAGGCCACACACACTACTGAGCCTCATTTTGACTTGTTTTAAGGACATTACATCAAAGTTGGATCAGCCTGTAGTGTGGTTTTCCACATTAATTTTGAGGGTGACTCCAAATCCAGACCTCCATGATTTTGTTGTCAGCACATTCAACTATGTAAAGAAAAAAGTATTTAATAAGATTATTTCATTCATTCAGAGCTAGGATGTGTTGTTTAAGTGTTCCCTTTATTTTTTTGAGCAGTGTATATCCTGTTGACATCTTACCCCTATACATACAGTTGAAGTCGGAAGTTTACGTACAAATCAAATCAAATCAAATTGTATTTGTCACATACACGTGTTTTAGCTCCGACAGTGCAGCAATATCTAACAATTTCACAACATATACCCAATACACACAAAACTAGTAAGGAATGGAATTTAAGAATATATACATATATGGACAAGCAATGACAGAGCGGCATGGACTAAGATACAGTAGAATATTATAGAATAGAATGCAGTATATACATATGAGATGAGTAGTGTAAGATATGTAAACATTATTAAAGTGACTAGTGTTCCATTTCTTAAAGTGGCCAGTGATTTCAATAGGCAGCAGCAGCCTCTAATGTGCTAGTGATGGCTATTTAACAGTCTGATGGCCTTGAGATAGAAGCTGTTTTTCATTCTCTCGGTCCCAGCTTTGATGCACCTGTACTGACCTCGCCTTCTGGATGATAGCGGGGTGAACAGGCCGTGGCTCGGGTGGTTGATGTCCTTAAAGATCTTTTTGGCCTTCCTGTGACATCGGGTGCTGTATGTGTCTTGGAGGACGGGTAGTTTGCCCCCGGTAATGCGTTCGGCAGACCGCACCACCCTCTGGAAAGCCCAGCGGTTGTGGGCGGTGCAGTTGCCGTACCAGGCGGTGATACATCCAGACAGGATGCTCTCAATTGTGCATCTGTAAAAATGTGAGGGTTTTAGGTGCTAAGCCGAATTTCTTCAGCCTCCTGAGGTTGAAGAGGCTCTGTTGCGCCTTCTTCACCACACTGTCTGCGTGGGTGGACCATTTCAGTTTGTCAGTGATGTGTACGCCAAGGAACTTGAAGCTTTCCACCTTAGCCAAATACATTTCAACTCAGTTTTTCACAATTCCTGACATTTAATCCAAGTAAAAATTCTCTGTTTTAGGTCAGTTAGGATCACCACTTTATTTTAAGAATGTGAAATGTCAGAAAAATAGTAGAGAGAATGATTTATTTCAGCTTTTATTTATTTCATCATTTTACGTTTACATTTAAGTCATTTAGCAGACGCTCTTATCCAGAGCTACTTACAAATTGGTGCATTCACCTTATAGCCAGTGGGATAACCACTTTACAATATATATATATTTTTTATTCTTATTATTTTTGGGGTGAGGTAAGGGGGGGTAGAAGGATTACTTTATCCTATCCCAGGTATTCCTTAAAGAGGTGGGGTTTCAAGTGTCTCCGGAAGGTGGTGAGTGACTCCGCTGTCCTGGCGTCGTGAGGGAGCTTGTTCCACCATTGGGGTGCCAGAGCAGCGAACAGTTTTGACTGGGCTGAGCGGGAACTGTGCTTCCGCAGAGGTAGGGGGGCCAGCAGGCCAGAGGTGGATGAACGCAATGCCCTCGTTTGGGTTTAGGGACTGATCAGAGCCTGAAGGTACGGAGGTGCCGTTCCCCTCACAGCTCCGTAGGCAAGCACCATGGTCTTGTAGCAGAGGCAGGCTTCAACTGGAAGCCAGTGGAGTGTGCGGAGGAGCGGGGTGACATGAGAGAACTTGGGAAGGTTGAACACCAGACGGGCTGCAGCGTTCTGGATGAGTTGTAGGGGTTTAATGGCACAGGCAGGGAGCCCAGCCAACAGCGAGTTGCAGTAATCCAGACGGGAGATGACAAGTGCCTGGATTAGGACCTGTGCCGCTTCCTGTGTAAGGCAGGGTCGTACTCTCCGAATGTTGTAGAGCATGAACCTACAGGATCGGGTCACCGCTTTGATGTTAGCGGAGCACGACAGGGTGTTGTCCAGGGTCACGCCAAGGTTCTTTGCACTCTGGGAGGAGGACACAATGGAGTTGTCAACCGTGATGGCGAGATCATGGAGCGGGCAGTCCTTCCCAGGGAGGAAGAGCAGCTCCGTCTTGCCAAGGTTCAGCTTGAGGTGGTGATCCGACATCCACACTGATATGTCTGCCAGACATGCAGAGATGCGATTTGCCACCTGGTTATCAGAAGGGGGAAAGGAGAAGATTAGTTGTGTGTCGTCAGCGTAGCAATGATAGGAGAGACCATGTGAGGATATGACAGAGCCAAGTGACTTGGTGTATAGAGAGAATAGGAGAGGGCCTAGAACTGAGCCCTGGGGAACACCAGTGGTGAGAGCACGTGGTGCGGAGACAGATTCTCGCCACGCCACCTGGTAGGAGCGACCGGTCAGGTAGGACGCAATCCAAGAGTGAGCCGCGCCGGAGATGCCCAACATTGCGTAGCAATGATAGGAGAAACACTAAACAGTAAACAGGGTATTTTTAAGGTTAGGTTTTTGGGTTAAGGTTAGTGTTAGGGTTAGGATGAGTGTATATCTGTGTGGGTGTATGTGTCCATGTGTGCTAAGGAGAGTCAGTGCAGGTGGTCAGTCCTGTTCAAGTGTTCAGCAGTATGATGGCTTGTAGATGTAAACTGTCTCTGAGCCTGTTGGTATCAGACTGGATGGGTGGGAGCACGGTCCCAGTGATGTCCTGGATGGGTGGGATCCCGGTCCCAGTGATATCCTGGATGGGTGGGAGCACGGTCCCAGTGATGTCCTGGATGGGTGGGAGCACGGTCCCAGTGATATCCTGAATGGGTGGGAGCACGGTCCCAGTGATGTCCTGGATGGGTGGGAGCACAGTCCCAGTGATGTCCTGGATGGGTGGGAGCACGGTCCCGGTGAGGTCCTGGATGGGTGGGAGCACAGTCCCGGTGAGGTCCTGGATGGGTGGGAGCACGGTCCTGGTGATGTCCTGGATGGGTGGGAGCACGGTCCCTGTGATGTCCTGGATGGGTGGGAGCACGGTCCCAGTGATGTCCTGGATGGGTGGGAGCACGGTCCCAGTGATGTCCTGGATGGGTGGGAGCCCGGTCCCAGTGATGTCCTGGATGGGTGGGAGCCCGGTCCCAGTGATGTGCTGGATGGGTTGGCGCCCCCCCCTTGGTTTGTGCTGTGGTGGAGACCTCTGTGGGCTATACTCGGCCTTGTCTCAGGATTGTAAGTTGGTGGTTGAGGATATCCCTCTAGTGGTGCGGGGGCTGTGCTTTGGCAGAGTGGGTGGGGTTATATCCTTCCTGTTTGGCCCTGTCCGGGGGTTTCTTCGGATGGGGCCACAGTGTCTCCGGACCGCTCCTGTCTCAGCCTCCAGTATTTATGCTGCAGTAGTTTATGTGTCGGGGGGCTGGGGTTAGTTGGTTATACCTGGAGTACTTCTCCTGTCTTATCCAGTGTCCTGTGTGAATTTAAGTATGCTCTCTCTAATTCTCTCGTTCTCTCTTTCTCTCTGAGAACCTGAGCCCCTAGGACCATACGTCAGGACTACCGGGCATGATGACACCTTGCTGTCCCCAGTCCGCCTGGCCTTGCTGCTATTCCAGTTTCAACTGTTCTGCCTGCGGTTACGAAACCCCTACCTGTCCCAGACCTGCTGTTTTCAACTCTTAATGATCGGCTATGAAAAGCCAACTGAGAGACCTGAGCCCTAGGACCATACGTCGGGACTACCGGCCGTGGTGACTCCTTGCTGTCCCCAGTCCGCCTGGCCTTGCTGCTATTCCAGTTTCAACTGTTCTGCCTGCGGTTATGGAACCCCTACCTGTCCCAGACCTGCTGTTTTCAACTCTTAATGATCGGCTATGAAAAGCCAACTGAGATTTATTCCTGATTATTATTTGACCATGCTTGTCACTTATGAACATTTTGAACATCTTGGCATGGTTCTGTTATAATCTTCACCCGGCACAGCCAGAAGAGGACTGGCCACCCCTCATAGCCTGGTTCCTCTCTAGGTTTCTTCCTAGGTTTTCGCCTTTCTAGGGAGTTTTTCCTAGCCACCGTGCTTCTACACCTGCATTACTAGCTGTTTGGGGTTTTAGGCTGGGTTTCTGTACAGCACTTCGAGATATTAGCTGATGTAAGAAGGGCTATATAAAATAAAATTGAAAAATTGATTGATGGGTGGGAGCCCGGTCCCAGTGATGTACTGGCCTGTCTTCACCACCCACTGGAGGGCCTTGAGGTCGTGGGCGGAGCAATTCCCGTACCAGGCCGTGATGCAACCGGTCAGGACGCTCTCGATGGTGTAGCGGTAATATTTGTAGAGGACTCGGGGTGGCGTGCCGAATTTCATCAAGTCCTCGGTGATGTGGGCGCCGAGGAACTTAAAACTGCTGACTCTCTCTACTGCAGTCCCATTGATGCTTAAACTGCTTCCTGAAGTCAACAATCAACTCCTTTGTTTTGCCGACGTTGAGGGAGAGGTTGTTGTCCTGGCACCACAATGCCAGTTAACTTACCTCCTCCCTATAGGCTGACTCGTCGCTGTTGGTTATCAGGCCTACAACAGTGGTGTCGTCAGCAAACTTGATGATGGAGTTGGTGTCGGGTCCCCTGTGTTAAGAGTCAGTGTGGAGGAGGTGTTGTTGCCAATCCTCACAGCCTGTGGTCTGCCCGTCAGGAAGTCCAGGATCCAGTTGCAGAAGGGTGGTGTCCAGAATCACAGTCTGTCGGTCCAAGATGAACTTCTTGAGAACACTATTATTAGGATAAGTTAACCCAGTTATTAGGATAAGTTAATTCAGTTATTAGGATAAGTTAACTCAGGACCTTGAGTTATTCCGTGGGCTAGGAGAAAATTATTCTTGGTCTGACTTGGAGAAAAGAAAACATTGGAAGGGAAGAGGTTAGGTCTGTGTTCTAAATGGAACCCTATTCCCTATATAGTGCACTACTTTTGAGCTACTATTCCCCATGGGCCCTGGTCAAATGTAGTGCTCTATACAGGGAATATAGTGCCATTTGGGAAGGCCACTCTGTTTTGCCATAACATCAGATTACAGTATTAATAGACCTCTCTCTGATCCCCTTTTTTTTAGGGGGTAGATCAGCTTTAATATTGCAGATAGATTGCAGCTTCCATCAATGTAATTGTCTGCATCATTTCCAATCCCCCATATGTATTTTTTGTAAATATTATTCTACAATGTAGAAAATAGTAAAAATAAATAAAAACCCTTGAATGAGGAGGTGTGTCCAAACTTTTGACTGGTACTGTATATACATACACATATATATACAAACATGCCCACATATATATAAATATACATACAGTACCAGTCAAAGGTTTGGACACACCTACTCATTCACAGGTTTTTCTTTATTTTTACTATTTTCTACATTGTAGAATAATAGTGAAGACATCAACACTATGAAATAACACATATGGAATCATGTATTAACCAAAAAAGTGTTAAACAAATCAAAATATATTTTATATGTGAGATTCTTCAAATAGCCACCCTTTGCCTTGATGACAGCTTGGCACACTCCTGGCATTATCTCAACCAGCTTCATGAGGTAGTCACCTGGAATGCATTTCAATGAACAGGTGTGCCTTGTTAAAAGTTAATTTGTGGAATTTCTTTCCTTCTTAATGCGTTTGAGCCAATCAGTTGTGTTGTGACAAGGTAGGGGGGTATACAGAAGATAGCCCTATTTAGTAAAAGACCAAGTCCATATTATGGCAAGAACAGCTCAAATAAGAAAAGAGAAACAACAGTCCATCATTACTGCGTCTTGGCTGTGTGCTTAGGGTCGTTGTCCTGTTTGAAGGTGAACCTTCGCCCCAGTCTGAAGTGCTGAGTGCTCTGGAGCATGTTTTCATCAAGGATCTCTCTGTACTTTGCTCCGTTCATCTTTCCCTCCATCCTGACTAGTCTCCCAGTCCCTGCCGCTGAAAAACATCCCCACAGCATGATGCTGCCACCACCATGCTTCACTGTAGGGATGGTGCCAGGTTTCCTCCAGATGTGACGCTTGGCATTCAGGCCAAAGAGTTCAATCTTGGTTTCATCAGACCAGATAATCTTGTTTCTCATGGTCTGAGAGTCTTTAGGTGCCTTTTGGCAAACTCCAAGAGGGCTGTCATGTGCCTTTTACTGAGGAGTGGCTTCTGTCTGGCCACTCTACCATAAAGGCCTGATTGGTGGAGTGCTGCAGAGATGGTTGTCCTTCTGGAAGGTTCTCCCATCTCCATAGAGGAACTCTAGAGCTCTGTCAGAGTGACCATCGGGTTCTTGGTCACCTCCCTGACTAAGGCCCTTCTCCCCTGATTGCTCAGTTTGGCCCGGGCGGCCAGCTCTAGGAAGAGTCTTGGTGGTTCCCAACTTCTTCCATTTAAGAATGATGGAGGCCACTATGTTCTTGGGGCCCTTTAATGCTGCAGACATTTTTTGGTACCCTTCCCCAGATCTGTGCCTCGACACAATCCTGTCTCGGAGCTCTACGGACAATTCCTTTGACCTCATGAATTGGGTTTTGCTCTGACATGCACTGTCAACTGTGGGACCTTATATAGACAGGTGTGTGCCTTTCCAAATCATGTCCAATCAATTGAATTGATCACAGGTGGACTCCAATCAAGTTGTAGAAACATCTCAAGGATGATCAATGGAAACAGGATGCACCTGAGCTCAATTTAGAGTCTCATAGCAAAGGGTGTGAATACTTATGTAAATTAGGTATTTATGTTTTTTTTTAAATTTTAATATATTTGCAAAAAAGTCTAATAACCTGTTTTTGCTTTGTCATTATGGTGTATTGATGAAGAAAAAAAATAATTTAATCAATTTTAGAATAAGGCTGTAACGTAACAAAATGTGGAAAAAGTCAAGCGGTCTGAATACTTTCCGAATGCACTGTACATAACATTCTATCGGTTGCAATAATTTTGTATAATAATTTAAATAGAACAATTCTAAGTTTTGAATCCGCCGTCGTTGTGCGTATCAGTTCATAAACCATGTGCCATGGAATCGGTACATAGAAAATCTCTTCCCAACTATTTTGCAATCTATATGGCACAGCTGTCCATTTTTGGGTCCTTAAATGAAACTGGTATATTTTTGTAAACGATAAACAATACTTATTAAAAACACAACAATCAAGTAGTCAATCAATGTGGGGGAAAAAACATCCACCGATGCACCAGGAACGCCATGCTAGAAATATGTTTCTCTATTGGCTGCTGAATGTTTGAATGCCATCTACTACATTATAAGGGATTGACTGATTGTAATGGATAGGACAACTAGTCTTTGAGAAAATGGTGTGGTATGGATCAAGGCCATTGCTGCACTTCTTTAACTGTCAGGCACTAAAGTGGTCAAAGGCATTGGACTGACATACTGAACTCTGACCCAAGATCCCATAGAGGTCAAGAGGTCATTGACGTCAGTTCTCATCATTAACCACTGCTTCACCCTCTGACCTCAACGCCCGGGCATGGCTGTGTTGTTTTTGACGATCTCATTCTTCAGCAGTTGTTTCCCCAGCTGGAGAGGGCACAGAGGGAATACAGAGGTATTGTTTAGCATGTTAACACTGTCTATCCCTCTGTTGTAAAAATAGTCCTCAGCTCCATTCTCAGAGAGCCAAAAACAATATTAGGCAGCAGATGTCCCCTAACAAGCCCGCTAGGGCTGCATGCTGCAAGGGGAACTCTTGGCATCACTACACCACAGGGAGAGAAGGAAGAATGAGATGGAAACAATGTGGTTTTATGAGGACACTCTTGAAAATGTGTGTAGCCTCCAACACCCTTGTTGTTTTAAGAGGAGAAAGTGAGAGCTCTTGTCTTGCTTTCAGAGGTTCAGTTTTAAAATGGATGAGAACCCTTTTGGTTCCAGGTAGAACTCTTTTGGGTTCCCTTTTGGGTTCCTTTCCCCAGAGGATTCTACATGGAACCCAAAAAGGTTCTACCTGGAACCAAAAAGTGTTTTCCTATGGGGACAGCCCCCCAAAAAACTTTTGGAACCCTGTGTATATTTCACAGCAGAAAAGACAGGTCTCTTTATCTCTTTATCTCTTTATCTCTTTATCTCTCTCTCTCTCTCTCTCTCTCTCTCTCTCTCTCTCTCTCTCTCTCTCTCTCTCTCTCTCTCTCTCTCTCTCTCTCTCTCTCTCTCTCTCTCTCTCTCTCTCTCTCTCTCTCTCTCTTTATCTCTCTCTCTCTCTCTCTCTCTCAATTCAATTCAATTCAATTTAAGGGCTTTATTGGCATGGGAAACGTGTGTTAACATTGCCAAAGCAAGTGAAGTAGATAGTAAACAAGTGAAATAAACAATAAGTATTAACAGTAAACATTACACTCAGAAGTTTCAAAAGAATAAAGACATTTCAAATGTCATATTATGTCTATATACAGTGTTGTAACAATGTGCAAATAGTTAAAGTACAAATGGGAAAATAAATAAACATAAATATGGGTTGTATTTACAATGGTGTTTGTTCTTCACTGGTTGCCCTTTTCTTGTGGCAACAGGTCACAAATCTTGCAGCTGTGATGGCACACTGTGGTTTTTCACCCAGTAGATAAGGGAGTTTATCAAAATTGGTTTTGTTTTCGAATTCTTTGTGGATCGCTGTAATCTGAGGGAAATATCTCTCTCTCTCTCTCTCTCTCTCTCTCTCTCTCTCTCTCTCTCTCTCTCCCTCCCTCCCACCCCTTCTTTCTGGAGGGTGCTTGAGTGTCTTGGTTGTCAGCCAGCTCAAACAATGGCACTGTTCCTCTGCCAACACTCTCCCTTTCAGGCCTTTATTAAACTCCTTCAGCACAGATTTACCGGTCTAGTGTGTACTAGATGTACTGGTCTAGTGTTTACTAGATGTACAGGTCTAGTGTTTACTAGATGTACTGGTCTAGTGTTTACTAGATGTACAGGTCTAGTGTTTACTAGATGTACTGGTCTAGTGTTTACTAGATGTACCGGTCTAGTGTTTACTAGATGTACTGGTCTAGTGTGTACTAGATGTACCGGTCTAGTGTTTACTAGATGTACTGGTCTAGTGTGTAATAGATGTACTGGTCTAGTGTTTACTAGATGTACCGGTCTAGTGTGTACTAGATGTACTGGTCTAGTGTATACTAGATGTACTGGTCTAGTGTTTACTAGATGTACTGGTCTAGTGTTTACTAGATGTACAGGTCTAGTGTTTACTAGATGTACTGGTCTAGTGTGTACTAGATGTACTGGTCTAGTGTGTACTAGATGTACAGGTCTAGTGTTTACTAGATGTACTGGTCTAGTGTGTACTAGATGTACTGGTCTAGTGTGTACTATATGTACTGGTCTAGCAAGTACTAAATGTACTGGTCTAGTGTTTACTAGATGTAGTGGTCTAGTGTGTACTAGATGTACTGGTCTAGTGTTTAGTAGATGTACTGGTCTAGTGTTTACTAGATATAGTGGTGTAGTGTTTACTAGATGTACTGGTCTAGTGTGTACTAGATGTACTGGTCTAGTGTGTACTAGATGTACTGGTCTAGTGTGTACTATATGTAGTGGTCTAGTGTGTACTAGATGTACTGGTCTAGTGTTTACTAGATCTACTGGTCTAGTGTGTACTAGATGTACTGGTCTAGTGTATACTATATGTAGTGTTCTAGTGTTTACTAGATGTACTGGTCTAGTGTTTACTAGATGTACAGGTCTAGTGTTTACTAGATGTACAGGTCTAGTGTTTACTAAATGTACTGGTCTAGTGTGTCCTAGATTTACTGGTCTAGTGTTTACTAGATGTACTGGTCTAGTGTGTACTAGATGTACTGGTCTAGTGTTTACTAGATGTACAGGTCTAGTGTTTACTATATGTACTGGTCTAGTGTGTACTAGATGTACTGGTCTAGTGTTTACTAGATGTACTGGTCTAGTGTGTACTATATGTAGTGGTCTAGTGTGTACTAGATGTACTGGTCTAGTGTGTACTAGATGTACTGGTCTAGTGTGTACTAGATGTACTGGTCTAGTGTTTACTATATGTACTGGTCTAGTGTGTACTAGATGTACTGGTCTAGTGTTTACTAGATGTACAGGTCTAGTGTTTACTATATGTACTGGTCTAGTGTGTACTAGATGTACTGGTCTAGTGTGTAATAGATGTACAGGTCTAGTGTTTACTAGATGTACTGGTCTAGTGTGTACTAGATGTACTGGTCTAGTGTGTACTAGATGTACTTGTCTAGTGTTTACTAGATGTACAGGTCTAGTGTTTACTAGATGTACTGGTCTAGTGTTTACTAGATGTACTGGTCTAGTGTATACTAGATGTACTGGTCTAGTGTTCACTAGATGTAGTGGTCTAGTGTGTACTAGATGTACTGGTCTAGTGTTTAGTAGATGTACTGGTCTAGTGTGTATTAGATGTAGTGTTCTAGTGTTTACTAGATGTACTGGTCTAGTGTTTACTAGATGTAGTGGTCTAGTGTTTACTAGATGTACCGGTCTAGTGTTTACTAGATGTACTGGTCTAGTGTTTACTAGATGTACTGGTCTAGTATGTACTAGATGTACTGGTCTAGTGTGTATTAGATGTAGTGTTCTAGTGTTTACTAGATGTACTGGTCTAGTGTTTACTAGATGTACAGGTCTAGTGTTTACTAGATGTACAGGTCTAGTGTTTACTAGATGTACAGGTCTAGTGTTTACTAGATGTACTGGTCTAGTGTTTACTAGATGTACTGGTCTAGTGTTTACTAGATGTACAGGTCTAGTGTTTACTAGATGTAAAGGTCTAGTGTTTACTAGATGTACTGGTCTGGTGTTTACTAGATGTACTGGTCTAGTGTGTACTAGATGTACTGGTCTAGTGTGTACTAGATGTACTGGTCTAGTGTTTACTAGATGTACTGGTCTAGTGTTCACTATATGTACTGGTCTAGTGTGTACTAGATGTACTGGTCTAGTGTTTACTAGATGTACTGGTCTAGTGTTTACTAGATGTACTGGTCTAGTGTTTACTAGATGTACTGGTCTAGTGTTTACTAGATGTACTGGTCTAGTGTTTACTAGATGTACTGGTCTAGTATGTACTAGATGTACTGGTCTAGTGTGTATTAGATGTATTGTTCTAGTGTTTACTAGATGTACAGGTCTAGTGTTTACTAGATGTACTGGTGTAGTGTTTACTAGATGTACTGGTCTAGTGTTTACTAGATGTACAGGTCTAGTGTTTACTAGATGTACTGGTCTAGTGTTTACTAGATGTACTGGTCTAGTGTTTACTAGATGTACTGGTCTAGTATGTACTAGATGTACTGGTCTAGTGTGTATTAGATGTAGTGTTCTAGTGTTTACTAGATGTACTGGTCTAGTGTTTACTAGATGTACTGGTCTAGTGTTTACTAGATGTACAGGTCTAGTGTGTACTAGATGTACTGGTCTAGTGTGTACTAGATGTACTGGTCTAGTGTGTATTAGATGTAGTGTTCTAGTGTTTACTAGATGTACAGGTCTAGTGTGTATTAGATGTAGTGTTCTAGTGTTTACTAGATGTACAGGTCTAGTGTTTACTAGATGTACTGGTCTAGTGTTTACTAGATGTACTGGTCTAGTGTTTACTAGATGTACAGGTCTAGTGTTTACTAGATGTACAGGTCTAGTGTTTACTATATGTACTGGTCTAGTGTTTACTAGATGTACAGGTCTAGTGTTTACTAGATGTACTGGTCTAGTGTTTACTAGATGTACTGGTCTAGTGTTTACTAGATGTACTGGTCTAGTGTATACTAGTCTATAACAATAGTCCAAAAGCCTGGACTGGTCTTTGTGTTAGAAATAAAGCATGCTACATAGCGGTTGATCGCATGCTCTGCCTGTACCCAACGTTTCCTGGAAATGGAACGTTTATTGTCACAATACAGTCACTCACTTGATATTGGATGATATCTGGTGAATTATATGGGGTTCTGATCTGCTAAGACTTTACATATAACAAGTTCAATACCATTACAATTCACTGTGGAGGGTGAAATAGAGAACAACCATGTGTCGCTGAGCACTGATGACTGATCACCATGCTGACCATGCTGACCATGCTGACCACGCTGACCATGCTGACCACGCTGACCATGCTGACCATGCTGACCATGCTGACCATGCTGACCAGGCTGACCAGGCTGACCATGCTGACCACGCTGACCATGCTGACCATGCTGACCAGGCTGACCATGCTGACCATGCTGACCAGGCTGACCATGCTGACCATGCTGACCACGCTGACCAGGCTGACCACGCTGACCAGGCTGACCATGCTGACCATGCTGACCAGGCTGACCATGCTGACCATGCTGACCAGGCTGACCACGCTGACCAGGCTGACCATGCTGACCAGGCTGACCATGCTGACCATGCTGACCATGCTGACCATGCTGACCAGGCTGACCATGCTGACCATGCTGACCTAACTGTGATGGATACAGAAGAGATGTAGCAAGGTTTCTGGCAACAATATAGAACATCATAAACCATCCTGAAGAAGATTCAGTCCTACATCCTCCCCCTCTGTTCCTCACTAATCTAACTGGGAGAACTGCCACAGTACCTGTCTCATTCTGTTAGCCCCCTCTGTTTCTCACTGGGAGAACTGCCACGGTACCTGTCTCATTCTGTTAGCCCCCTCTGTTCCTCACTGGACCTGGTTAAAATAGTTTGGTTTTCTTTCAAACGTCTTGTTTGATTGAGCCTGCCTGGAGTGCCAAATGGGCAGAGTGTACACTTTTTGGGACTATTTCATTGGTTCCATTGTGCCAGGCAAGCAAAATCAAGTGCAGTTAAAGTATTTGAAAGAAAACAAATACAATTTGAACGCATGGTCTGCTGGCCATCCGACCTGGCGCTGGTCCCGTTGCACAAAGCAATAAGCTCAGTATCAGTCTGTTGGAGGTATTAAGACAAGAATCATAGAATGATCTGGAAGCCAAGCAGGTCAGCCAAGCAGAGGGAGCCAACCAACCTGCAGGGTAATTTCTGCCAAGTGTTGGGTTGCCCTGACTGGCTGTTCTATCCCACAGACAGTCATGAGAAATCTGGGGGAAGAGAAGAGACTGGAGACATGTTGATGATAGAGAGTTGGTCCAATTTTCTCACTGAGGAACCAGGTTTTGTTGTATGTGAAACTATAGCATCGCTAGACAACTGTGCTCAAATATCAAATTGTGCTTCCCTAGCTGATTGAGACAGTCATGGGTCGGTCCACTGCAGAGAAGACACAGGGGGGATGTTCAGGGTCAGGTCCCCCGCCCAGGAGGAGTGAGCTGAACCAGACAGAAGCGTGAACGTTTGTGATTTACTGTTCTATGAGCCAGTCCTGATAAATGACAGAATGTAGACAGTAACCAGAGATATGATCATTCAGTTCCTAGAGGGAACTCAACTAGGCCTACTCCAGAGTCTGGTCAAGACGTGAAGGGTTCAAGTTATGGCCTGAAGGGTTCTAGTTATGGCCTGAAGGGTTTTAGTTATGGCCTGAAGGGTTCTAGATATGGCCTGAAGGGTTCTAGATATGGCCTGGAGGGTTCTAGTTATGGCCTGAAGGGTTCTAGATATGGCCTGAAGGGTTCTAGATATGGCCTGAAGGGTTCTAGATATGGCCTGAAGGGTTCTAGTTATGGCCTGAAGGGTTCTAGATATGGCCTGAAGGGTTCTAGATATGGCCTGAAGGGTTCTAGTTATGGCCTGAAGGGTTCTAGTTATGGCCTGAAGGGTTCTAGATATGCCCTGTAGGTTTCTAGTTATGGCCTGAAGGGTTCTAGATATGGCCTGAAGGGTTCTAGGTATGGCCTGAAGGTTTCTATGTTTCTCTGGAACATTCTATGAAGGAGGTTTCTAGTAAGACATCTCAGTTGTTCTGTATTGAGATAGTCCTTTGTTGAGATGTGACCGTCCTTGGTTGCTTGCTACAGCCATGACCCCTGTCCTGGACTGGACCCAAACATTAGATTCTTCTTATTCTACCTCACTCTGTGTCCATCTCAGTATCATCTTCCGCTCTGGACTGATCCATCCAGCCACTTCACTTCAACGGCCAAAACAAAGACCCACAAAGCTCATTCAATTCTCCATCTCAAGCAGCACCTTCCCTGGCAGAGAACACCCTCTCCTGTCTGTAATCACCCAGAGAATGACACTCACATGGCATTTATTGGCCCCGTCCAGTCACAAATTAACACTTTGTTACTGGCCCCGTCCAGTCACACATTAACACAGTGTTACTGGCCCCGTCCACAGTCCGGCACATTAATACAGTGTGAGTCGGTCCCAGCGGCTGGCTCTGTGCCCTGGCAGCAGTTCAAGACAGCAGGCTGAGAGACATGACAAGTGGTACATGATCCCACTGGCCTAATGAAGTTCTAATGTTTTCTAATGTCTTCTAATGTCTCCGACACCAAGGCCAAGAACCAAAATACTTCACAGGGAGGGAGAAACTATCCTGGTTAGTTGTTATGACATCATTTGGTGTATCATTTATAAGCTGCCTCCAATGTCGTTTTAGAGAATTTGGCAGTACGTCCAACCTGCCTCACAACCGCAGACCACGTGTAACCACGCCAGCCCAGGACCTCCACATCCGCTCTTCTTTACCTGTGGGAACGTCTGAGACCAGCCAACCGGACAGCTGATGAAACTGTGAGTTTACACAATCGAAGAATTTCTGCATAAGCTGTCTCTTGAAAGCTCATCTGTATGCTCATTGTCCTCACCAGGGTCTTGGCCTGAATGCAGTTCGGCGTCATAACTGACTTCAGTGGCCAAATGTTCACCTTCGATGGCCACTGGCACACTGGAGAAGTGTGCTTTTTACGGATGAATCCCGGTTTCGTCTGTGCCGGGCAGATGGCAGACAGTGTGTATGGCGTTGAGTGCCCCGTGGTGGCGGTGGGGTTATGGTATGGGCAGGCATAAGCTATGGACACCATTTTTAAAAAATCGATTGCAATTTGAATGCACATGACGAGATCCTGAGGCCGATTTTCGTGCCATTCATCCACTGCCATCACCTCATGTTTCAGCATGATAATGTACGGCCCCATGTCGCAAGGATCTGTACACAATTCCTGGAAGCTGAAAATGGCAGATTACCCACTCGCCGTCGGATCCTTACAAGGCACCCTGACCTACGTCCCCGATATCTCTGTCTCTTTCTCCTGCGAATGATGGGGATTTGGGCCTTGTCGGGTGTCTGAAGTAAATCCTTTGCGTCCGACTCGTTAAAGAAAAAATCTTTGTCCAGTACTAGGTGAGTAATCGCTGTCCTGATATCCAGAAGCTCTTTTCGGTCATAAGAGACGGTGGCAGAAACATTATGTACAAAATAAGGTACAAATAACGCGAAAAAACACACACAATAGCACAATTGGTTAGGCGCCATAAGTAGTAGTGCAAATGTAACAAATAACTATATGTTTAATAAAGAACTGTACAAATGATACATTTATGACATCAACATTTAAATCAAAATAAAAACATGATTCAGTTTTCCTGTTGGCTGCCACTCAAAAAGAAAAAAACATCCCAAAAAAGGTACATGAATATAAATAATTTATCATCATATTACAGAATCAAAAAGTAACATTAAATCCAGTATGCAAAGGAAAATCCGAACATCCCATCCCATTCCCCCAACCCCCCCCCCAATTTAGGATGGGACGAAATGCTAGTTCCTGGAAATTCAATTTATAGTTTGGTATGGATAGTCCTCTTAAGTCTTTCCCTCTTTGTAAGTTTGTTAATTTTATTCGGGATCGCTTACCTTGCTATATACATTTCGAAACTGCGTGGGAAGCATTGAACTACAGAAATTCAGCCGTGGCAATATATTCATTTTGACAATAGATATTCTGCCAGTTAAAGCAACTGGGATGTTAGTCCATCTACTGAGGTCGGATTGAATTGATTTGAGCATTCTGTTAAAGTTTCTGGCAATGGTTTACTCTAAGGAAGGAAATATATGTACCCCCAAATACTTAAAATGGGAAACAATTGGGATTCCATAAATAGAGATGGAGTCCTTTATCGTGGTCTTGAGAGGCAGTAGGGCTGATTTGGTTAGATTAATTGTCACAACTTCCTCCGAAGCTGCCTCCCCTCCTTGTTCGCGCAGGCTTCGGCGTTCGTCGTCACCGGCCTTCTAGCCACTGCCGCTCCATATCTCATCATTCCATTTGTCTTGTCAATTACACACACCTGGTTCATATTCCCCTCATTAGTATGTGTATAAGTGTTCCCTCTGCCCCCTTGTCCTTGTGGGTGATTGTTCATTGTGAGGATTAGTAGCTCGGTTGAGCTCAGTATTTTGTATTGCCGGGGTATTTTCCCCGTGAGCATGTTTGTTCCAGTGCGCCTGTTTTGCGCACTGAACTGGTTACGCTGGATTACAGAATAAACTCTGTATACTGTGATTTAACCTCCTGCGCCTGACTCCTTCAAATCATGCATCACATTAATTTTATGACTTGAGAAGAAGCTGCATTTATCTATGATCTTTAATGCATTTTGGAGTGATTGAGATACATTGTCTAGATATAGTAAAATATCATCCACGAATAGTGAGATGAAATGATCAGTAGATTTTAGGAACATTTGTGTTATTTCCTTCGATTGACAAATTGCCTGGGCCAGGGGTTCCATGGATAATAGAAATAGCAAAGGAGAAATCGGATCACCTTGTCTGCTGCTTCTAGTGATTCTGAACGGAGCAGAGCAGATATTGCCTGTTATAACTATGGCTGAGGGATTGGCATATTATATTTTAATTATATGAATGAAATTGGAGTCACTTCCCATATGTTCCAAGACAGACCAGAAATATGACTATCAAAAGCTTTTTCTACATGGAGAGATTATACAGCCCAATGACCTGTTGTTTCTGATGAAGCATCTAAGATGTTTAATAGTCAGTGGAGGTTATCTGAGGATTTTTTTTTACAAACCCGCTTTGATCTGTGTGGACCAATTTGGGTAAATAAGTCTCTAGAATGGACGACAACATTTTGAAAAACAGTTTAACATCTGTGTTTATCAAAGATAATAATATGCCATTTAGCAGACGCTTTCATCCAAAGCGACTTACAGTCACGCGTGCATACATTTTTGTGCATGGGGTGGTCCCAGGGATCGAACCCACTACCCTGGCGTTACAAGCGCCGTGCTCTACCAGCTGAGCTACAGAGGACAGAGATAGGGGGGGCGATAGTGAGAAGACTCCGTAGCATCCTACCTTTTTTTAAATAAAAGTGAAATTAGTGCTGTACTCACATAATTTTGAGCAATAGTGTACCTAATTGATTCAAACGTTTTAAATAGAACTCTGTATTCATGCTATCCAAATGCCCTTTGGAGTTCGTTGAGAGAGATTTGGGCACCCAGCGAGGTGGCTTCCTCTGTTGAGAGAAGATAAGTTCTTAATTATTTTATTACCGCCACACCGGCAGTCACGAGTCATGACCACAGTCAAATTCCACGTGACCGTTTAGTCACGGTAACTCCCTGTTTCAAGACAGGTACATGATGATGGTCCATTCTAAATCAAAACAAATTTCACATATGTATTATTTAGTATATGTAAAGACAAGATTAAATCAAGAATAGTCTGATGGGTGACAATATTAGCCTATCACTTGTGAATGATATATTATCACTTGTGAATGATATATTATCACTTGTGAATGATATAATATCACTTGTGAATGATATATTATCACTTGTGAATGATATATTATCACTTGTGAATGATATATTATCACTTGTGAATGATATATTATCACTTGTGAATGATATATTATCACTTGTGAATGATGCTCAGCTTGTGTGCAGTAAGGCGAGAAACAGTGCATGCCTTTTTTTGGCAACTTTTTCAAATCATAGTCCCACACCTCATGTAGCCTAGCCCATAGGCCTATGTGTTTTAATAAGGTTTGTATCACAACTAAAGTGGCCAAATCACTTCTTAAAATTAAGCACATGAATCCGCTTTACAACCGGTGTAGAGACTAACTGGCATACATAGGCGGCAAATTAGTTTCAAGTTTGGGGAAGAACATTTTTTTTCACCATAAAAATGCACCTTTATAATAAAGCATTATTTGCATAATCGCATTTGCGGTTACTTTTGAGAATGGTGTTTTACCACTAAATGATTGCATTTTGGAACATTTGCGCTTACAGCCTACTGTCGTGTGCGCATTGCTGCGCTTATAATGTGAAGAAAAAGCCTAACAGTTTATCAACATTTTAAGCTAAACGTTCTGATCTGTTGCATCAGCCTCATTGCTTTTTAAATGTTTTTATTTTATGCTAGTGGTTGTATTAATTTGGGATCTATTTCATCCCACAACTGTCCGAGACTATGTTTGAAATATATATTTCTCGCACAGGACAAGTTGACCAATAGAATAGGTCAACTATTGTACTATGGGGGATAGTAGATTGACATAGGCTAGTGCTTTTGCTGTTTGTTAGGCCTACTCATCTTGTTGGCTGACGAAAAGTAAATGTGGACAGTTCTTCCAACATCTTCAATATGCGCCTCGCAATTCGATAAAAAGGACGCACGCAGTTGCGTCCCCAATGTGTCTGTCTTCACTTGTAGCCTACTTCGGAGCTGAGATGTCAGAAGAGCCCGATCACGTGACGGACATTGGCTAATAAGAATTGAGATATCCAAGAGAGCCATATGAGTGAGAGGTTCTTTGGAACACGCAGCCAGGAGAAGGAAATTATAATTATTATATTCAGACCAAGGGCACAACGGCCACTGGCCGCAAAGGGCATGGATTTTTGTACGGTGCATTACGGCCACACAATGGGGATACCGCCAGGAAATTCGAGAAATTATCAAGTGCTTGTAAAATTGTGAATGAGAGACTGATGAATTGTGTGCAGCCTGCGCAAAAAAAAACAATGCAGTGCTCATGCCTTTCATGAAACCTTTTTCAAATCATCATTAGAGTTGCATCATGCAGCCTTAGAATGTATTAAAAATCTAAACATATAGGCTAACGTTGTATCACAACTAAAGTTGCATAAATAACTTTAAAATAAGCACTCCCTCAGAAATTGTTTGGAGAAAATATATATATATTTTTTTTTTATTCAGCTTTGTTCAATTGTATTCTTCATACCATAAAATAATATAAAATAATGCCATGGATTTCTAAGCAAATCTTGTCTGCTAAATGAACTAGTGTAGCCCACAGCCATATGGCATAGCCAGATCAGGACCTAACATAAGGACAACTCAGAGTATGCTATTCTGTTCTTCTGAAATAGACTACATTTTCTTCATATCATGTTTCTTTAGACCTGTCTAAAATAAATAATGGATTTATTGTGATGGTGTAGGCTATATTACATGGATTTATTAGACTTTTTTAAATGTAGATGTTCCAATGGTCTGCATCAGTGGCTTATAGGCTATGTGTGGAAGCCAGAAGATGCTAAATGTGTTTATGTTAATTAATGGTCAATTACTGTGAGACCGGCAGTTATTTGCTTGACAATCACCGGCTGACAAAATTTTATGACCGCCACAGCCCTACGTGTGGATTTACAATCAGAGGTGTACAGTTTATAGAAGCGGGAGAATCTTTAATTTATTAATTTGGGTCCTGATAGTAATTCCCCTGTTTCAGATTCAATAGTTGCTATATCAGCTAATTGATCATTACTGCGTAGCTTGTTGACCAGTAAATGACTGGGACGATGACCAGGAAGTAATAGTTGAGTCTAACTCGATGAATGGAAAATTCTGCTCTCTGTCTTATCAATAAATTAGGTTCTGTCTTGACTTTGGAAAGAGCGATATCTACCTGGTCTGAAAAAAGTGTTTGTTGAGATCGCTCTAACTGAGTTAACAACATTTCCAATTCTGATATCTTCTTTAATTATGATTTATTCAACCGTGATGCAAATGTAGTTGCATTATGTTTTATAAAACCTTTGGTGGCATCCCATAGAATCTGGAAGTCATCGACCGAATTTGTATTGATCATTATGAACACATTTAGTTCAATTTCAAATTGATCACAGAATGTATTGTCGTATCGGGTGAATGCTGGCAATTATTGCTGATGAACAAAGGAGTCCGCTCATACTGAACTTGGATCATAAGGTTTATTCATATCACAAGCTTCAGCATAAGTGACAGATGTCATGACATCCGGAGAACGGCGTCCCAGATTGCAATGGCCGTTCTGCCCTTTCTTTGTCTAGCCCCTACTTATAAACAATGCAAAAAGATGGGTGGCTCCCTCTTCTGGCCAATCACCAGTCTCCCCTGGGGCGTCACCCCACAAACGCCACATTTGACCTAACATAAACAACATTCCATTTGTTCAAGAAAAACATTTAACAAAGGCATAATCCCAATACACGACAGTATCATTTTGTAGTAATGAAATGTTGAAACCCTTGTGGCTCTTTTAGGAGATTCTGACATTTGTAAATTATCATTTGTAAAAATTGTAATCTATTTTCCTAATTGATAAAATATAGGTGTAGATAATAACATAAAATCAATTTGGGAGAATGTTTTATGCCTGTTTGAGTATAAAGTGTACTCGTTTTCCATAAGCAATCATTTCTGATGAAAAAACACAAATGTGAAAAATTGGTGGATATAGCATTTTGGAAATAAACTCTTCAAGTAGACTGCTTAACATTATCTTCGGTCTGTCTCTTCGATCTGTCTCTCTGTCCTAACAGCGTTCTGCACAGAGATTATCTGCTCCATTGGCAGAAGGTGCACTGAGGTGAAGGAGCTGATCAGAGCCCAGGAGAAGGCTGAAGAGAGACGAGTTGAGCTCCCGAGTGGCGCAGTGGTCCAAGGCCACTAAGCTGTGCCACTAGAGATCCTGGTTCGAATCCAGGCTCTGTCGTAGCCGGCCGCGACCGCGAGACCCATGTGGCGGTGCACAAGTCGTCCAGGGTAGGGGAGGGCTGGCAGGGATGTAGCTCAGTTGGTAGAGCATGGCTTTTGCAACGCCAGGGTTATGGGTTCGATTCCCACGGGGGGCCAGTATGAAATATAAAATAATGTATGCACTCACTAACTGTAAGAATCCTGGCTCTGGAGAAGAGCGTCTGCTAAATTACTAAAATGTAAGAACACCTAGAGCGACTAGAGCAGGAGATAGCTGAGCTGAAGAAACTCTCACACACAGAGGATCACATCCATTTCCTCAAAGTAACTATGTTATGCTCTTACAGGTTAAAAAATAAATAATGTAACCTTTATTTTAACAGGGAATACATATTGAGACCTAGGTCGGTAATATGAAAATGTACTTACTGTGAATCTATGCTCTTTAAATCATCCCCCCCTCTTTCTTTCTCTCTCCAGTCAGTGTATAATCAGACCAGCATCGTTTTCTGTCCTCTTCATTACCTTAGAGATAGAAGCAAGGCCTTGTCTGAGCTGACAGAGAATATTTGAAGACTTCCTTATAGGAGAATGGAATGAGATCTCCACTACAGATATGTTGAAAATAATACAATAATTAAGCCTGTAAGAACATAAAACTTTAAACAAATGAAAAGGTCCTGTAGCCAATACTTTATACATGTGTAATATGGTATGTTGATTACATTCCCCCTCTCTTTGTGTGTCTGAAGTGAAAGACATGTATGTTTTACTGCCTCTAGAGCCCAAGAGCAGAGAACAATTCTTACTTCTTCTCTTTATCCTAAAGTAACTCTATTTTTAATGACACTTTACAAAACCTTAAGCTAGAAATAACAATAGATATAGTCGAACACTGGATAGCTGTCTGGTTCCTTGTATTGCTCTGATTTTGATCTCTGTTCTGCTATAATCAAGACAGGGTTGATACAATATCTGACTTAACTCTCCCCTCCTTGGTCTCTGCTGTGCTCTTCTCCCAGATTCCTGTCAGCTCAGACTGGACCCAAACACAGCGAACACCTCTCTCTATCTGAGGGGAACAGAAAGGTGACCTATACAGGCCAAACCCATCATTTGCTTGACCATCCTGATAGATTGACTCACTGCTGGCAGGTGCTGTGTAGAGAGGGTCTGATTGGACGATGTTACAGGGAGGTTGAGTGGAGTGCTACTACTGTTTGGACATAAGTCTAATTTCAAGACATTAGGAGAGGAACAGGTTCAGGTTATGACTCCATGTTTGGATGTAAAGAAAAGTCCTGGAGTTTTGAGTGCTATAATAATATTAGCCCCAGCCTTTGGAACATTGGGTTTCCTTGATATGGCTACCATATTGTGATCACTACATCCAATGGATTTGGATACTGCTTTCAAACAAATCTCTGCAGCGTTAGTAAAGATATGATCAATACATGTTGATGATATAATTCCTGTACTGTTTGTAACCACCCTGGCAGGTTGACTGATAACCTGAACCAGGTTGCAGGCACTGGTTACAGTTTGAAGCTTTCTCTTGAGTGGGCAGCCTGATGAAAGCCAGTCAATATTTAAATCACCCAAAAAGTATACATCTCTATTGATATCACATACATTATCAAGCATTTCACACATGTTATCCAGATACTGACTGTTAGCACTTGGTGGTCTATAGCAGCTTCCCACCAGAATTGGCTCTAGGTGAGGCAGATGAACCTGTAACCATATTACTTCAACAGTATTTAACATGAGATCCTCTCTAATCTTCACAGGAATGTGGTTCTGAATATAAACAGCAACACCTCCACCAGTCTATAGAAGCAATGAGAATAGAAAGGTTCAGAACTTTTGTAAAACATCACTGTACGGTTGAATATATATATGGAAAATAGAAATCCTATATGGATGGTGTTAAGAGATAGATGGGAGGTATTGAATAGAGTTGAAGGATGGGACTAATAACAAATAACAACAAATAATAACAAAGATAGCTAATAATGTAAGCATACTGTGTCCATAATAAGTATATAGGTTGTATGTTGGGAGCTTTTGGGAAAGAGCACAGTTAGAAAGATATGGCATTTAGAAGCAAACCGGATGGACATCATGAAAATGATCGGAGAGGTTGAGAGTAGAAGAAGTTCAGGAGCAAAAAAATAAATAAATATATATATATATATATATATATATATATAGATATAGAATTACTGTAAAATTAACTCTGTCCATAAGGTGTAGATAGTAAGTATAGACCGGAAGTAGAGGCCTGGGCGTTGTTGTTCACTAATTTACTCCAAGTAGGGAAAGGATGGTGGGGTTGAAAAGTAATAAAGGGGAATATATATATAAAAAATTAAATAAAACATGGGGGATTGGAAGTGATGCAGACAATTACATTGATAGAAGATACAATCTATCTGCAATATTAAGCTGATCCATCCCCCCTAAAAAAAAAAATAATAAAATTAAATTAAAAAAAACACCTCCACCATTGGCATTTCTATATTTTCTGTAAATGTTATAACCTTGTATTGCTACCACTGTATCATCAAAAGGTATTATCTAAGTGAGTTTCAGAGATAGTCAGAATATGAATGTCACCTGTTACTAGCAAATTATTGATTTCATGAACCTTGTTTCTTAAGATACATATGTTAACAGATTACCCTCCACATTCACTCAGCCCCTCCATCCTGGATTAAGAGTTATTGGTGCACTTTACATGCCACTCCGTGTCACAACACATTAGACGACTCACAGGTCCTCAACTGGCAGCTTCATTAAATAGTACCCGCAAAACACCAGTCTCAACGTCAACAGTGAAGAGGCGACTCCGGGATGCTGACCTTCTAGGCAGAGTTGCAAAGAAAAAAGCCATATCTCAGACTGACCAATAAAAAGAAAAGATTAAGATGGGCAGTCTGAGATATGGCTTTTTCTTTGCAACTCTGCCTAGAAGGTCAGCATCCTGGAGTCGCCTCTTCACTGTTGACGTTGAGACTGGTGTTTTTTGCGGGTACTATTTAATGAAGCTGCCAGTTGAGGACCTGTGAGGCGTCTGTTTCTCAAACTAGACACTCTAATGTATTTGTCCTCTTGCTCAGTTGTGCACCGGGGCCTCCCACTCCTCTTTCTATTCTGGTTAGAGCCAGTTTGTGCTGTTCTGTGAAGGGAGTAGTACACAGCGTTGTACGAGATCTTCAGTTTCTTGGCAATTTCTCGCATGGAATAGCCTTCATTTCTCAGAACAAGAATAGACTGACGAGTTTCAGAAGAAAGTTATTTGTTTCTGGCCATTTTGAGCCTGTAATCGAACCCACAATTGCTGATGCACCAGATACTCAACTAGTCTCAAGAAGGCCAGATTTATTGCTTCTTTAATCAGCACAACAGTTTTCAGCTGTGCTAACATAATTGCAAAAGGGTTTTCTAATGATCAATTAGCCTTTTAAAATGATAAACTTGGATTAGCAAACACAACGTGCCATTGGAACACAGAACTGATGGTTGCTGATAATGGGCCTCTTTACGCCTATGTAGATATTCCAAAAAAAATCAGCCATTTCCAGCTACAATAGCCATTTACAACATTAACAATGTCTACACTGTATTTCTGATCAATTTGATATTATTTTAATGGACAAAAAAATAGCTTTTCTTTCGAAAACAAGGACATTTCTAAGTGACCCCAAACTTTTGAATGGTAGTGTGTGCTCCATTTGATGTACAGTCCGTATTGATTGGCATTTATGAACCAGTTATGTTTTCTCATTACTGGTTCTCTTTTGTCAGTTACATTTTTATCAGTTGCATGGAACATGGTGTTTTACTTTCTTAATCATTACATGTTTAGCATCTTTTGCTTTCTGACTTATTATATGTTGGTTTATATGAATTACTTTCAAGGCAT
Organism: Coregonus clupeaformis; assembly: GCF_020615455.1. Classification (NCBI taxonomy): domain Eukaryota; kingdom Metazoa; phylum Chordata; class Actinopteri; order Salmoniformes; family Salmonidae; genus Coregonus; species Coregonus clupeaformis. Next base: position 484,209 of record NW_025533524.1, on the reverse strand, counting down.
TTTGGATTTGAGATCAATAGTACAGAATGTCACCTTTTATTTGAAGGTATTTTTCTACGTATCGGTTTTACATATCAGTTTTACCAGCACTTTATGTCCCATCTGAAGAAGTCATAAGTATTTGGACAAATTCACTTATAGTGTACAGTGAGGGAAAAAAGTATTTGATCCCCTGCTGATTTTGTACGTTTGCCCACTGACAAAGAAATGATCAGTCTATAATTTTAATGGTAGGTTTATTTGAACAGTGAGAGACGGAATAACAACAAAAAAATCCAGAAAAACGCATGTCAAAAATGTTATAAATTGATTTGCATTTTAATGAGGGAAATAAGTATTTGACCCCCTCTCAATCAGAAAGATTTCTGGCTCCCAGGTGTCTTTTATACAGGTAACGAGCTGAGATTAGGAGCACACTCTTAAAGGGAGTGCTCCTAATCTCAGCTTGTTACCTGTATAAAAGACACCAGTCCACAGAAGCAATCAATCAGATTCCAAACTCTCCACCATGGCCAAGACCAAAGAGCTCTCCAAGGATGTCAGGGACAAGATTGTAGACCTACACAAGGCTGGAATGGGCTACAAGACCATCGCCAAGCAGCTTGGTGAGAAGGTGACAACAGTTGGTGCGATTATTCGCAAATGGAAGAAACACAAAAGAACTGTCAATCTCCCTCGGCCTGGGGCTCCATGCAAGATCTCACCTCGTGGAGTTGCAATGATCATGAGAACGGTGAGGAATCAGCCCAGAACTACACGGGAGGATCTTGTCAATGATCTCAAGGCAGCTGGGACCATAGTCACCAAGAAAACAATTGGTAACACACTACGCCGTGAAGGACTGAAATCCTGCAGCGCCCGCAAGGTCCCCCTGCTCAAGAAAGCACATATACAGGCCCGTCTGAAGTTTGCCAATGAACATCTGAATGATTCAGTGGAGAACTGGGTGAAAGTGTTGTGGTCAGATGAGATCAAAATGGAGCTCTTTGGCATCAACTCAACTCGCCGTGTTTGGAGGAAGAGGAATGCTGCCTATGACCCCAAGAACACCATCCCCACTGTCAAACATGGAGGTGGAAACATTATGCTTTGGGGGTGTTTTTCTGCTAAGGGGACAGGACAACTTCACTGCATCAAAGGGACGATGGACGGGGCCATGTACCGTCAAATCTTGGGTGAGAACCTCCTTCCCTCAGCCAGGGCATTGAAAATGGGTCTTGGATGGGTATTCCAGCATGACAATGACCCAAAACACACGGCCAAGGCAACAAAGGAGTGGCTCAAGAAGTAGCACATTAAGGTCCTGGAGTGGCCTAGCCAGTCTCCAGACCTTAATCCCATAGAAAATCTGTGGAGGGAGCTGAAGGTTCGAGTTGCCAAATGTCAGCCTCGAAACCTTAATGATTTGGAGAAGATCTGCAAAGAGGAGTGGGACAAAATCCCTCCTGAGATGTGGGCAAACCTGGTGGCCAACTACAAGAAACGTCTGACCTTTGTGATTGCCAACAAGGGTTTTGCCACCAAGTACTAAGTCATGTTTTGCAGAGGGGTCAAATACTTATTTCCCTCATTAAAATGCAAATCAATGTATAACATTTTTGACATGCATTTTTCTGGATTTTGTTGTTGTTATTCTGTCTCTCACTGTTCAAATAAACCTACCATTAAAATTATAGACTGATAATGTCTTTGTCAGTGGGCAAACGTTCAAAATCAGCAGGGGATCAAATACTTTTATCCCCTCACTGTATCTAAGTAGTCAAAAGTTTAGTATTTGGTCCCATATCCATTTCACGCAATGATTGCAAAAAGCTTGCTCTACAAACTTGTTGAATGCATTTGCAGTTTGTTTTGACTGAGTTTTGGGTCCTGTCTTGTCCAATGGTAACAGTTTTCAGTACTGTGATGGTGGGCTGTATCTTCAGTAGCTAGTTGTTCTCCTTCATAGTTTATCTATTGTACCTTGTTTTTGTTTCTGCATACATGTGTTTAGATGATGTAATTATCTATAGATTCTGTATTAGCTGAACAAAATGACATACTGTTGGTATCACGTTTTAGAGAAGACCCAGATGCAGATAGTGTCGAAGTAACAAAAGTTTATTACTAGAACAGGGGGCAGAAAAAAACGACAGATCAAGGACAGGCAGAGGTCAGTAATCCAGATCAGAGTCCAAAAGGTACAGAACGGCAGGCAGGCTCAGGGTCAGGGCAGGCAGAGGTCAATAATCCAGGGTGGTGTGACATGGTACAGAACGGCAGGCAGGCTCAGGGTCAGGGCAGGCAGAATGGTCAAAAACGGGAAAACTAGAAAACAGGAACTTGAGAAAGACAGGAGCAAGGGGAAAACCGCTGGTAGGCTTGATGAAACAAAACGAACTGGCAACAGACAAACAGAGAACACAATAGAGAACACAGATATAAATACACTGGGGACAATGGGGAAGATGGGAGACACCTATAGGGGGGGTGGAGACAGGTGGAACAGATCAGGGTGTGACAGTTGGCCTATGATTGGCTACTTCAGTGTACACAATGTGGTCTTCAATTATGTACACTACTGGTCAAAAGTTTTAGAACACCTACTCATTCAAGTTTTATTTTTTATTTTAACTATTTTTGACATTGTAGAATAATAGTGAAGGCATCACAACTATGAAATAACACATATGGAATCATGTAGTAACCAAAAAGTGTTAAACAAATCAAAATATATTGTATATTTGAGATTCTTCAAATAGCCACCCTTTGCCTTGACGACAGCTTTGCACACTCTTGGCATTCTCTCAGCCAGCTTCATCTGCTATGCTTTTCCAACAGTCTTGAAGGAGTTCCCACATATGCTGAGCACTTGTTGGCTGCTTTTCCTTCACTCTGTGGTCCGACTCATCCCAAACCATCTCAATTTGGTTGAGGTCGGGGGATTGTGGAGGCCAGGTCATCTGATGCAGCACTCCATCACTCTCCTTCTTGGTCAAATAGCCCCCTGTGTTGGGTCATTGTCCTGTTGAAAAACAAAATGATAGTCCCACTAAGCCCAAACCAGATGGGATGGCGTATCACTGCAGAATGCTGTGTTAGCCATGCTGGTTAAGTGTGCCTTGAATTCTAAATACATCACAGACAGTGTCACCAGCAAAGCACCCCCACACCATAACACCTCCTCCTCCATGCTTTACGGTGGGAAATACACATGCGGAGATCATCCGTTCACCCACACCACATCTCACAAAGACATGGCGGTTGGAACCAAAAATGTTCAATTTGGATTTCCACCGGACTAATGTCCATTGCTTGTGTTTCTTGGCCTAAGCATGTCACTTCTTATTATTGGTGTACTTTAGTAGTGGTTTCTTTGCAGCAATTCGACCATGATGGCTTGATGTGTCTGTTACTTGGACTCTGTGAAGCATTTATTTGGGCTGCAATTTCTGAGGCTGGTAACTCTACTGAACTTATCCTCTGCAGCAGAGGTAACTCTGGGTCTTCCATTCCTGTGGCGGTCCTCATGACAGCCAGTTTCATCATAGCGCTTAATGGTTTTTGCAACTGCACTTGAAGAAACTTTCAAAGTTCTTGAAATGTTCAGTATTGACTGACCTTCATGTCTTAAAGGGTGGCTATTTAAATAATCTCAAATATACAATATATTTTGATTTGTTTAACACTTTTTTGGTTACTACATGATTCCATATGTGTTATTTCATAGTTTTGATGTCTTCACTATTATTCTACAATGTAGAAAATAGTAAAAATAAAGAAAAACCCTTGAATGAGTAGGTGTTCTAAAACGTTTGACCAGTAGTGTATTTTGTATTGTCAAGTAATGTATCATTCTGGAGTGAGGGACACTTTAATACATGTTTCTAACTCTAATTTATGGGCTCCTCGTAATGCTATAGACACACAGTGTACTAGTTCACCATTCGTCTCTCTTTTACTCTAATGGTTTGGGTCAATGCCAGGAGGTTAACCAGCCCATCGCTATAATCTAATGCTTTGGGTCAATGCCAGGAGGTTAACCAGCCCATCGCTATAATCTAATGCTTTGGGTCAATGCCAGTATGTTAACCAGCCCATCGCTATAATCAAATGGTTTGGGTCAATGCCAGGAGGTTAACCAGCCCATCGCTATAATCAAATGGTTTGGGTCAATGCCAGGAGGTTAACCAGCCCATCGCTATGATCTAATGCTTTGGGTCAATGCCAGTATGTTAACCAGCCCATCGCTATAATCAAATGGTTTGGGTCAATGCCAGGAGGTTAACCAGCCCATCGCTATAATCAAATGGTTTGGGTCAATGCCAGGAGGTTAACCAGCCCATCGCTATGATCTAATGCTTTGGGTCAATGCCAGGAGGTTAACCAGCCCATCGCTATAATCTAATGCTTTGGGTCAATGCCAGTATGTTAACCAGCCCATCGCTATAATCAAATGGTTTGGGTCAATGCCAGGAGGTTAACCAGCCCATCGCTATAATCAAATGGTTTGGGTCAATGCCAGGAGGTTAACCAGCCCATCGCTATAATCAAATGGTTTGGGTCAATGCCAGGAGGTTAACCAGCCCATCGCTATAATCAAATGGTTTGGGTCAATGCCAGGAGGTTAACCAGCCCATCGCTATAATCTAATGCTTTGGGTCAATGCCAGGAGGTTAACCAGCCCATCGCTATAATCAAATGGTTTGGGTCAATGCCAGGAGGTTAACCAGCCCATCGCTATAATCAAATGGTTTGGGTCAATGCCAGGAGGTTAACCAGCCCATCGCTATAATCAAATGGTTTGGGTCAATGCTAGTATGTTAACCAGCCCATCGCTATAATCTAATGGTTTGGGTCAATGCCAGGAGGTTAACCAGCCCATCGCTATAATCTAATGCTTTGGGTCAATGCCAGGAGGTTAATCAGCCCATCACTATAATCTAATGGTTTGGGTCAATGGTAAATGGTCAGAGGTATGGTTTCTGAATTGAAGCCCACAAACAGTTGTTTCTGCACAAAGCAGATACGTATGATATTTAGACACCCAAACATTCTAGAATTGTGTAAAACCATCACAAACCTCAAGTCTGGGGACAACAGAAAAATATGCACAGAAGGTGCAAACACTTCCCTACGTAATTATTTGGACAGTGAAGCTAAAACTTTTAATTTGGCTCTATACTCCAGCATTTTGGATTTGAGAACAAATGTTTTATATGAGGCGAAAGTACAGAGTGTCACTTTTTATTTTAGGGAATTTTCATAGTTACAGTGCCTTCAGAAAGTATTCACACCCCTTGACTTTTTTCCACATTTTGATGTGTTACAGCCTGAATTTTAAATAGATTAAATTGAGATACTTTGTCACTGGTCTACACACAATACCCCATAATTATGTTTTTCATTTTTTCTTCTTCAAATTAATCAAAATGAAAAGCTGAAATGTCTTGAGTCAATAAGTATTCAACCCCTTTTGTTTTAGCAAGCCTAATTAAGTTCAGGAGTAAACATCTGCTTACCAAGTCACACAATAAGTTGCATGGACTCACTCTGTGTGCAATAATAGCGTTTAACATGATTTTTGAATGACTACCTCATCTCTGTACCCCACACATACAATTATCTGTAAGGTCCCTCAGTCGAGCAGTAAATTTCAAACACAGATTAAACCACAAAGACCAGGGAGGTTTTCCAAAGCCTCACAAAGAAGGGCACCTATTGGTAGATGAAAGGGGAAAAAAACAGACATTGAATATCCCTTTGAGCATGGTGACGTTATTAATTACACTTTGGATGGTGAATCAATACACCCAGTTACTACAAAGACACAGGCGTCCTTCCTAACTCAGTTGCCGGAGAGGAAGGAAACTGCTCAGGGATTTCACCATGAGGCAAATTGTGACTTTAAAACAGTTACAGAGTTTAATGGCTGTGATAGGAGAAAACTGAGGATGGATCAACAACATTGTAGTTATTCCACAATACTAATCTAATTGACAGAGTGAAAAGAAGGAAGCCTGTACAGAATAAAAATATTCCAAAACATGCATCCTGTTTTCAACAAGGCACTAAACTAATACTACAAAAAATGTGGCAAGCAATTAACATGTTGTCCTGAATACAAAAAGTTATGTTTGTGGCAAATCCAATACTACACATTACTGAGTACCACTCTCCATATTTTCAAGCATAGTGGTGGCTGCATCATGCTATGGATATGCTTGTAATCGTTAAGGGGAGTTTTTCAGGATAAAAAAAGAAACGGAATGGAGCTAAGCACAGGCAAAATCCTAGAGGGAAACCTGGTTCAGTTTGCTTTCCAACAGACACTGGGAGATGAATTCCCCTTTCAGCAGGACAATAACCTAAAACACAAGGCCAAATATACACTGGAGTTGCTTACCAAGAAGACAGTGAATGTTACTGAGTGGCCGAGTTACCGTTTTGAGTTAAATCTACTTGAAAATCTATTGCAAGACCTGAAAATTGTTGTCTAGCAATGATCAACAACCAATTTGACAGAACATTAATAATTTTGAAAATAATAATGGGCAAATGTTGCACAATCCAGGTGTAGAAAGCTCTTAAGCCTTGTTCACATTAACAGTTTGAATTGACTCGAATCCTATTTATTTGCATATCCGATTCGAATCTGTTCTTTTCCCTGCAGTCTGAACAGCCAAGCACATGGAATCTGATATTTCAAGCCACATTTCAAACCACCTACGAAGGTGGTTTGAAGTCAGATACAAATCTGATTCCTGGCCATGTGACTTGTGTCTGAACGTTCAAATCTGATTTATTTGCCCTCAAGTGGTTTTTAGAATGTTATTTCGGCATACTGTATCTTGTTGCTTGCTAGCTACTCTGTTGACAGTTTGACAAGAACATGTGGTAGCTGTTACGGATACAGGTATTCTGTGTCTTTTTTGTTTTTCCTTTCCTTCTGCCCTAATCACAGGTGTCCTGTATGTTCCTGATTGGTGGTCGTTGGGGTGTCTGCTGATTGCTAAGGTGGACCAATCAGTGAACATTCCTCTGCATTGCACCACCTGTTTCTGGTTTTTTAATCACACATCCCATTGTTTAAAAGCCGGTCAGTTGTGCGAGACTATTTCCGTATGTGAGTATGGATACTGTGGTGTCCTGTGTGTTGTGTACTCACTAAGTTGCTGGTTACTCTGTTTGGTAACTTTGTTAGACTACTTTTCGTATGTGAGTATGGACACTGTGGTGTTTTGTGTACTCACTCATTTGCTGGTTACTCTGTTTGGTAACTTTGTTTCTGGGAAAAGGGGAATTTAAGAAAGTTGCCCTTGGGCGTACATTACCCGTAGGAAGAAAACTGTCTAGAAACACTAGTAAGACCTGAGCGGACCACCCACTGTACTTTTGTATGATTAGCAGTAGCTTAGCGGTTCTTGAGGCAGGCAAGATCAGTTTAGGGGTTTTTTACACTATTGTTTCATTTCTTGGGTCCTGCTCAGCCCTTTTTCCCAAACCTTTACCGTGTGTTCAGCAATAAACCTTTTATGTTTGACGGTAGTTTATGGTTGTTGTGTAGTTTTTGTTCTCACTGTTCCATGTCTCGCTTATAATTTGCATGAATTATGTTACGGGTCTCATGTCCATCCACCCTAGACGTTTAAAGCCACGGGGTTCGTAACAGTAGCTAACTAGCTTGTTAATTGTTTACAAACAAATGAGTGAATGTGCTAGAAAGCTAAACAGCTACCTAGCTAGGACTTGTTTTGAAAGTTGGATCATCTTACCCTTTGAGGCTTCAAAAGTGTTCTTACACTAGGAGTTTGACAATTCAAAGCAAGTGGGACATTTCCATAGCAGGCTTAGCCTGCTGCATATCTTCTGAGTGATAGGAAGCACGAGAACCACCACCAATCCCCACTACACACACACACACCCGTTGTTACTATGACAACTAGCGTAGCCTTGTCAGCAAATGACTGCTGTCTGAACACACACAAATCCCATTTGGTCACTTGTAACTTGCTGTTCGGACAGTCAGTAGTCCAAAACAGATTTGAAAAACAAAACTGATTTGAGCATTAAGGCCTGCAGTGTGAACAAAGCTCTTAAAGACTTTCCTAGAAAGACTCACAGCTATAATCACTGCCAAAGTTGCTTCTAAAAAGTATTGACTCAGGAATGTGAATACTTATGTTTTTCTGTATTTCATTTTTTTATAAATTAGCAAAAATGTCTAAAAACCTGTTTTCACTTTGTCATTATGGGTTATTGTGTGTAGATGGGTGAGAGAGAAAAATCAACTGAATCCATTTTGAATTCAGGCTGTAACACAACAAAATGTGGAATAAGTCAAGGGGTGTGAATACTTTCTGAAGGCCCTGTATCTGTTTTAACATTTAGAAATTAAAGCACTGTATGTATCTAGTCCCCCCATTTGAAGGTGTCATAAGTATTTGGAGAAATTCACTTATAGTGTATTAAATTTAGTCAAAAGTGTAATATTTGGTCCAATATTCCTAGCACGCAATGACAACATCAAGCTTGTGACTTTACAAACTTGTTGGATGCATTTGCAGTTTGTTTTGGTTGTGTTTTGGATTATGTTGTGCCCAATAGAAATGAATGGTAAATAATGTACTGTGTCATTTTGGGGTCACTTTTATTGTAAATAAGAATAGAATATGTTTCTGAACACTTCTACATTAATGTGGATGCTACCATGATTACAAATAATCGTGAATAATGATGAGTGAGAAAGTTACAGATACATAAATATCATACCCCCAAGAAAATCCTAACCTCCCCTGATATTGGTAATGGTGAGAGGTTAGTATGTTTAAAAATTTAAAAAATCTCAATATTTCTTTACGTGTGCAGACTTTTCAGAAATGCCGCACACAGACATTTAGTGTGAAATTGACACAAAACGGTTATAAATGAGGCCCCAGGCCTGTTATCCTGCTACGGCAGGTGTGTCACAGCTGAACAGTCCTCACTATCAGAGAAACAGTCGTCAGCTGGAGGAGGTCAGTGATTCAATTATACAGAAAACAAAAATGACCACAATGAATCAAAGACAGAGATGAGAGTAAAATAAGCTTGAAGCCTTTAGATCTCTCACACCATGTTGGTTCAGAGGTCACTCACTAGAGGTCACTCACTAGAGGTCACTCACTAGAGGTCACTAGAGGTCAGGAGGGATAACAGAGGCATTGTCATGGACATCACTTTGTCTTCTTACACAACATTACAAATCCTTCTGTATAAGGTACCATGAGCATGTGGTACATCATCTACCATAAAACTGTCTTGGTCATGATGCTGGCAAACAAACAGTGGTTCATGATGCTGGTAAACAAACAGTGGTTCATGATGCTGGCAAACAAACAGTGGTTCATGATGCTGGTAAACAAACAGTTGGTCATGATGCTGGTAAACAAACAGTGGTTCATGATGCTGGCAAACAAACAGTGGTTCATGATGCTGGTAAACAAACAGTGGTTCATGATGCTGGCAAACAAACAATTGGTCATGATGCTGGTAAACAAACAGTTGGTCATGATGCTGGTAAACAAACAGTGGTTCATGATGCTGGTAAACAAACAGTGGTTCATGATGCTGGCAAACAAACAGTGGTTCATGATGCTGGTAAACAAACAGTTGGTCATGATGCTGGTAAACAAACAGTGGTTCATGATGCTGGTAAACAAAGAGTTGGTCATGATGTTGGTAAACAAACAGTGCATGACGAACTCTCAAGCACTAATCATGTTTCACGATCTGATGTAATCTATTACAAAAATAAAGCAAACTGGATGAAATATGGAGAAAAATGCACCAAATTCTTCCTGAATCTCCAACACAGGAACGCTACCAATAATAATTTGCAGAAACTTGTTACTAAAGATGGAGTCATCTATGATTCTCCGAATTATATTGTAAAAGAGGAAGCTAAATATTTTAAGCAGATGTTTTCTTTTATGTCTCATCCTCCCCCTCTGAATGACGATTACTGTAAGGAATTCTTTCCAAATAATAGAACAAATTGAAAATTAACAAATGTACAAAAAGATCAGTGCGGATTACAGAGGAATAACTTTTTTAACTAACTTTTTGAGACAATTGTTCTGTAGCTACGACCGACTGTAAGTCTTTTAGCTCTGCTAAATGGCTTATTATTATTATTATTATTATATAATACATTAAGTCATTTCAGTCTGGAAAAACCCCAGGGCTTGATGGCACACTGGTAGAGGTATATCAAGCCTTTTTTGATATACTCAAAGCTCCATTGTTAGCTTGTTTTAACTACTAGTATAGAAATGGTAGTCTGTCAGGTACTCAGCAGGAAGGTCTGATTTCACTATTAGTAAAACAAGACCCAGATGGCAAATATAGGGGCTCCCGAGTGGCGCAGCAGTCTAAGGCACTGCATCTCAGTGCTTGAGGCGTCACTACAGACCCCCCTGGTTCGATTCCAGGCTGTATCACAACCGGCCAGGACTCGGAGTCCCATAGGGCGGCGCACAATTGGCCCAGCGTCGTCCGGGTTTGGCCGGTGTAGGCCATCATTGTAAATAAGAATTTGTTCTTAACTGACTTGCCTAGTTAAATAAAGGTAAAATTTAAAAAAAATAAAGATCCAGTCTATCTAAAAAAAAACTGGAGGCCTCTTTCACTTCAATGTTGTGATGCAAAAATACTAGCGAAATGCATAGCACTCAGAATTAAAAAGGTTTTACCAGGTATTGTTCATCCTGATCAGACAGGTTTTTTACATGGATGATACATTGGGGATGATACATTGGAGATAATATATGACAATTACTGGAAATAATAGAACAACATGAAACATCTAAGAAGCCAGGAATGGTATTTGTAGCGGATTTTGAAAAGGCCTTTGATAAAGTAAGACTGGATTTTATTAATAAATGCAAATGTATTAAATTAAATTTCAATTTCGGTGATTCTCTTATAAAATGGGTAAAAGTAATGTATAGCAACCCCAGGTGTAAAATATTAAATAGCGGCTACTTCTCAGAGAATTTTGAATTGTCAAGAGGAGCCAAACAAGGGTGTCCGCTGTCACCATATCTATTCTTTATGGCCATCAAAATGCTAGCTGTTCAAATCAGATCAAATAACAACATTAGAGGATTAGAAATCCAAGGCTTAAAACAAAGGTGTCCATGTATGCCGATGACTCAAGTTTTATAGTAAGTCTGCAAGCTAGATCCCTGCAATGTCTCATTGAAGATCTAGATAACTTTTCTGGCCTCTCTGGACTAAAACCTAATTATGATAAGTGTACAATATTCTTTATTGGATCTTTAAAAAATACAACTTTTTACATTACCCTGCAGTTTACCTATAAAATGGGCTGACGGTAAAGTAGACATACTTGGTATTCATATCACAAAATATATAAATGAGCTCTCCACAATGAATTTCAATAGAAAACCTGTAAAAATAGACAAGATCCTGCAACCATGGAGAGGTAAATACCTGTCTATTGATGGACAAATTGCACTGATTAACTCCTTAGTAATATATCAGTTTACTGATTTACTTATGGTGCTGCATACTCCTGATGATTCGTTTTTTCAAATCATATGAGCAAAACATTTTTTGCTTTGTTTGGGATGCTAAACCAGTCAAGATAAAGCGTGCCTATCTATATAATGGATATGAACTGGGTGGGTTGAGATTATTACATATAAAAGCACTAAACCTTTCTCTAAAAGCTTCACTTTTACAAAAGTTTTACTTGAACCCTAAATGTTTCTCAAGTAGATCACTAAGAAAAGCTCATCCCTTGTTTAAAAATGGCAATTTTCGATTAATTGAAAATGTAACCTTTTTCAAACAAGCATTGCAGAGCTGGTTACAATTTGAATTTCATCCCCCTGAAAAGATAGAACAAATATTACAACAAATATTATGTTTAACTCAAATGTGCTGGTTGATAAAAGACCTGTATTTATCAAAAATATGTTTGAAAATGATATTTTGATTTATCAGAATTATATGGGAAGGTCTGCTCAATCCAAGATTACAACCAATTGATTATAGCATTACCCCAAAAATAGAGGAGGCAGGTGGCAGCGAGAGGAGGTAGGGAAACTGGTCTGTCTGCCCAATATAAAGGATCAAAACTGGCGGAGGAACAAACATAGCATAGATAGGAAAGTATTACTAGTTTCATTTGAGGACCAGGATGTTGACAGCTGCGCCATACAGATTACAAAGTAGCTGAGAAGAGATTTTTGATGTACCGATTCCATGGTTACAGGATGTATGAGTTGATATAAAAAAACTACGCAAGATTCAAGACTTCGTGCTTTTCAGCTAAAATTATTGTACAGAATTCTTGCCAACAACAACATTTTGAATATTTGGGGCATACAAACCATCGCAGCTCTGCAGATTTTGTTGTGACGATACAGAATCAATAGACCATTTGTTTTGGTAATGGTATTTTATTTTATTAGGAAAAAAACTAATTCGGGAGGGAGGGGGTGGGGGGGTGGGGGGGGCTGTTGCTTCTGTGGGTCGCTCTGGATGGGAGTCTGTTAGATGTTAGTTTGACCATCAGGCCATCACGCCCAGTCTCCCCCAAACCAGTGAAGGTTTCCATGGTGAGAAGGGATTAACAGCCCACAGGATAGCAAGGCAGTGAACTGCACACCCTCCGATGTGGGTTCTGCGCGCGCACGCACACACAGCACGCACACACACACACGCGCGCGCGCACGCACGCACGCACGCACGCACGCACGCACGCACACACACACACGCACACACACACACACATACGCACACACACACACACACACACACACACACACACACTGGCCCGTCCACAGAGAACTCTAACAGATCAGCATCTAGGTTTTAGATCAACATCTTGGCTGGGTGGTAAATGTGGACACAAATGGATGATCTATTAACATACTTGTTTGTCCTTTACATTTTCCAGTGTCTTGACACAACAGACCTCCTCTCCAGTCTGAAAAGGCACAAAAGACAAACTGCTAACACTGCTAACACTGCCGGTTAAAAGTGGTGATTAAGATTGTTCCTCTGGCTCACACTCAGAGTTAAGAACATAAAACTTCTGGTTTGCTCATCTGTGCTCTGCTGAGGGAGGGAGGGGCTCCAGAGACAATTACTAAAGGGTGAGCAAAGCACACACACAAACATGAGTAATGACAACCAGCTGCTGGCACCAATCTATATAAATAACCACACACACACACACACGCACACGCACGCACACGCACACGCACACACGCACACACACACACACACGGAGGGGGATTGGGAGCTGAGAAATGAAATTGCTGTTAAGAATGGCTGGCCACAGGAGAATTATAGAAGTTGGATTGTCACACACAAGTACGCACACACAAATACACACACCCACACAGGAGAAGTGTGCGAGTCTCACCCCAGTGTCTGACTGGGAGAGAGATAATATTGTGGTCTGGATGAGGTTTGTAAGGAGAACAAACTGTTACAGCATGTGGGCTTGGTTAATACGCAGCTCGTCTCTGCAGTTAGAACACATGGGAAGAAGAGTAGCACCGTGTTTGAAGGGTTCCATCTAACTCTGCACCATTGAACAGGGACAAAGTTACATGGAGGCCAGTTGAAGAAAACATGGAGGCCAGTGTGGAGTACTGTAGATGCTGTAAAGTAGCTTCAGAAAGTGTTCATACCCCCTTGACTTATTACACATTTTGTTGTGTCACAGCCTGAATTCAAATGGGATTAAATATGTATTTTTTTCCTCACCCGTCTACACACGAAATCCCATAAGGACGAAGTGAAAACATGTTTTTTTTTTTTTTTTTATGTTTGCAAATTTATTGAAAATGAAATACAGAAATGTATAATTTACAGAAGTATTCACACCCCTGAGTCAATACTTTTTAGAAGCACCTGTATCAGCTTTGCACATCTGGATTTGCGGATTTTCTCCCATTCTTCCTTGCAGATTTTCTCAAGCTCTGTTAAGCGGCGGTGAACAGCAATCTTCAAGTCTTTCCACAGATTTTCAATGGTGTAGATGGGTGAGAAAAAAATCGATTTCATCCATTTTCAATTCAGGCTGTAACACAACAAAATTTGGAATAAATCAAGGGGTATGAATACTTTGTGAAGGCACTGTATCTGTTTTAACATTTAGAAATGAAAGCACCGTATGTATCTAGTCCCCCCATTTGAAGGTGTCATATACGTATTTGGAGAAATTCACTTATAATGTTTTAAATTTAGGTATGAATACTTTGTGAAGGCACTGCACACAAGGACTTAACTTGACCTGTCTCGCTACTGAACCCAGTCTTACACTACAGAGCTTTTGGATCAGTGTAGCCTTTTAGATTTACATTTACATTTACGTCATTTAGCAGACGCTCTTATCCAGAGCGACTTACAAATTGGTGCATTCACCTTATAGCCAGTGGGATCACCACTTTACAATTTTTTTTTTTTTTTGTTTGTTTTTTTTGGGGGGTGGGGGGTAGAAGGATTACTTTATCCTATCCCAGGTATTCCTTAAAGAGGTGGGGTTTCAAATGTCTCCGGAAGGTGGTGAGTGACTCCGCTGTCCTGGCGTCGTGAGGGAGGCCGTTCCACCATTGGGGTGCCAGAGCAGCGAACAGTTTTGACTGGGCTGAGCAGGAACTACTAGATCACAATTAATAAGATTACATGGACGGGGGGACCAGATCCTAGATCAGCACTCATACACTGAGACAGTTGACGCTAGGGTTTAATATTTTCCCGGTATTTCACAAATGTTCCATCCCGAAAATGAATCACTTTTCTCCCGGGTAACCCGGTAAAACCGGAAGTGTCATTAAAAAATATTATAAAACATATAAATATGTCTGGATTTGATTAGAGCTTTGATCAGCATGAACATTCAAACCTGATGAGCCATATATTTCATGCATTTTATGAGCCCTACATTGACGACATTTAATGAGCCCAAACCCCAAAAAGCCCAAATGATTGTGCCATTATCCAATACATATATGATAAAGGCTACTGCACGACAGAAAAACATAAAAGCCCAAAGATGTAGCTAGCTACAGTGCCTTGCAAAAGTATTCATCCCCCTTGGCGTTTCTCCTATTTTGTTGCATTATAACCTGTAATTTAATGTAATGGACATACACAAAATAGTCCAAATTGGTGAAGTGAAATGAAAAAAAATTACTTGTTTCAAAAGATTCTAAAAAATAAATTACGGAAAAGTGGTGCGTGCATATGTATTTGAAAAAATATCTGAAACTTTGAACATCCCATGGAGCACCATTAAATCCATTATAAAAAAATGAAAATAATATGGCAACACAATAAACCTGCCAAGAGAGGGCCACCCACCAAAACTCACGGACCAGGCAAGGAGGGCATTAATCAGAGAGGCAACAAAGAGACCAAAGATAACCCTGAAGGAGCTGCAAAGCTCCACAGCGGAGATTGGAGTATCTGTCCATAGGACCACTTTATTTGAGACTGGGACGGAGGTTCACCTTCCAGCAGGACAATGACCTTAAGCATACTGCTAAAGCAACACTCGAGTGGTTTAAGGGGAAACATTTAAATGTATTGGAATGGCCTAGTCAAAGCCCAGACCTCAATCCAATTGAGAATCTGTGGTATGACTTAAAGATTGCTGTACATCAGCGGAACCCATCCAACTTGAAGGAGATGGAGCAGTTTTGCCTTGAAGAATGGCCAAAAATCCCAGTGGCTAGATGTGCCAAGCTTATAGAGACATACCCCAAGAGACTTGCAGCTGTAATTGCTGCAAAAGGTGGCTCTACAAAGTATTGACTTTGGGGGGGGTGAATAGTTATGCACGCTCAAGTTCTTTTTTTTTGTCTTATTTCTTGTTTGTTTCACAATAAAAAATGTTTTACATCTTCAAAGTGATAGGCATGTTGTGTAAATCAAATGATACAAACCCCCAAAAAATCTATTTTAATTCCAGGTTGTAAAGCAACAAAATAGGAAAAATGCCAAGGGGATGAATACTTTCGCAAGCCACTGTACAGTTTGGGCAGAATATCACCCGGAGTAGCCTACCCAACATGAGTGAAAAACGATTAAATTGAGAATAGTCTGATGGGTGAAAATAAGATTACTTGATGAGAAAACAGCGTGTGCACTGGTTGACTTACTGCAAATTGAGAAATGATGTGACTAAACTCAACAACAAAAAATAAGACACTGTATTATGAAGCCAATATCAATGATATAAAGAATGATGGAAATAAACTTTGGAGTACTTTAAATTAAATTATGGGTAGAAAGACAAATTCAACTCCATCTTTCATCGAATCAGATGGCTTATTCATCACAAAACCATTTGATGTTGGCAATCATTTTAATGATTACTTCATTGGCAAAGAGGGCAAACTTAGGCAGGAAATGCCAACAATGAACAGTGAGCCATTGTATTCATGCATAAAAAAACAAATAATGAAAGAAAAGCATTGCAAGTTTGAATTTTTTAGTGTGGGAAACATGGAAAAATGATTGTTATCGATCAATAATGACAAACCTCCTGGCATTAACAACTTAGATGGAAAGCTACTGAGGATGGTAGCTGACACTATAGCCACTCCTATCTGTCATACAGATGAAGTCGAAAGTTTACATACACTTAGGTTGGAGTCATTAAAACTCGTTTTTCAACCACTCCACACATTTCTTGTTAACAAACTAAAGTTTTGGCAAGTCGGTTAGGACATCTACTTTGTGCATGACACAAGTAATTTTTCCAACAATTGTTTACCGACAGATTATTTCACTTATAATTCACTGTATCACAATTCCAGTGGGTCAGAAGTTTACATACACTAAGTTGACTGTGCCTTTAAACAGCTTGGGAAATTCCAGAAAATGATGTTATGGCTTTAGAAGCTTCTGATCGGCTAATTGACATCATTTGAGTCAATTGGAGGTGTACCTGTGAATGTATTTCAAGGCCTACCTTCAAACAGCCAAGACCTCAGAAGAAAAGTTGTAGACCTCCAGAAGTCTGGTTCATCCTTGGGAGCAATTTCCAAACGCCTGAAGGTACCACATTCATCTGTACAAACAATAGTACGCAAGTATAAACACCATGGGACCACACAGCCGTCATACCGCTCAGGAAGGAGACGCGTTCTGTCTCCTATAGATGAACGTACTTTGGTGCGAAAAGTGAAAATCAATCCCAGAACAACAGCAAAGGACCTTGTGAAGATGCTGGAGGAAACAGGTACAAAAGTATCTATGTCCACAGTAAAACAAGTCCTATATCGACATAACCTGAAAGGCCACTCAGCAAGGAAGAAGCCATTGCTCCAAAACCGCCATAAAAAAGCCAGACTACGATTTGCAACTGCACATGGGGACAAAGATCTTACTTTTTGGAGAAACGTCCTCTGGTCTGATGAAACAAATATAGAACTGTTTGGCCATAATGACCATCATTATGTTTGGAGGAAAAAGGATAGGCTTGCAAGCTGAAGAACACCATCCCAACCGTGAAGCACGGGGGTGGCAGCATCATGCTGTGGGGGCGCTTTGCTGCAGGAGGGACTGGTGCACTTCACAAAATAGATGGCATCATGAGGAAGGAAAATTATGTGGATATATTGAAGCAACATCTCAAGACATCAGTCAGGAAGTTAAAGCTTGGTCGCAAATGGCTCTTCCAAATGGACAATGACCCCAAGCATACTTCCAAAGTTGTGGCAAAATGGCTTAAGGACAACAAAGTCAAGGTATTGGAGTGGCCATCACAAAGCCCTGACCTCACTCCTATAGCAAATGTGTGGGCAGAACTGAAAAAGCGTGAGCGAGCAAGGAGGCCTACAAACCTGACTCATTTACACCAGCTCTGTCAGGAGGAATGGGCCAAAATTCACCCAACTTATTGTGGGAAGTTTGTGGAAGGCTACGCGAAACGGTTGACCCAAGTTAAGCAATTTAAAGCAATGTTACCAAATACTAATTGAGTGTATGTAAACTTCTGACCCACTGGGAACGTGATGAAATAAATAAAAGCTGAAATAAATCATTCTCTCTACTATTATTCTGACATTTCACATTCTTAAAATAAAGTGATGATCCTAAGACAGGGAATTTTTACTAGGATTAAATGTCAGGAATTGTGAAAAACTGAGTTTAAATGTATTTGGTTGAGGTGTATGTAAACTTCCGATTTCAACTGTATCTTTAATCTGAGCCGAGAGGAAAGTATTTGTCCTCAGGCCTGGAGGGAAGCCTAAGTAATTCCGCTACCCAAGAATGGTAAAGGGGCCTTTACTGGTTCTAACAGTAGACCTATAAGCTTGCTGCCAGCTCTTAGCAAACTGTTGGAAAAAGTTGTGTTTGACCAAATACAATGCTATTTCTCTGTAAACAAATTAACAACAGACTTTCAACATGCTTATAGGGAAGGGCACTCAACATGTACTGCACTGACACAAATGACTGATGATTGGTTGAAAGAAATGGATAATAAGAAGATTGTGGGAGCTGTACTGTTAGATTTCAGTGCAGCCTTTGATATTATTGACCATAACCTGTTGTTGAAAAAACGCATGTGTTATGGCTTTTCAACCTCTGCCATATCGTGGATTCAGAGCTATCTATCTAATAGAACTCAAAGAGTTTTCTTTAATGGAAGCTTCTCTAATGTAAAACATGTAAAGTGTGGTGTACCACAGGGCAGCTCTCTAGGCCCTCTACTCTTTTCTGTTTTTACCAATAATAATGACCTGCCACTGGTATTAAACAAAGCACGTGTGTCCATGTATGCTGATGATTCAACCATATACACATTAGCAACCACAGCTAATGAAGTCACTGAAACCCTTAACAAAGAGTTGCAGTCTGTTTTGGAATGGGGTGGCCACTAATAAACTGGTCCTGAACATCTCTAAAACTAAGAGCATTGTATTTGCTACAAATCATTCCCTAAGTTCTAGACCTCAACTGAATCTGGTAATGAATGGTGTGGCTGTTGAACAAGTTGAGGAGACTAAATTACTTGGCATTACCTTAGATTGTAAACTATCATGGTCAAAACATTAAGATTCAATGGTTGTAAAGATGGGGAGACGTCTGTCCGTAATAAAGAGATGCTCTGCTTTTTTGACACCACACTCCACAAAGCAAGTTCTGCAGGCTCTAGTTTTGTCTTATCTTGATTATTGTCCAGTCGTGTGGTCCAGTGCTGCAAGGAAATACCTAGTTAAGCTGCAGCTGGCCCAAAACAGAGCGGCACGTCTTACTCTTCATTGTAATCAGAGGGCTGATATAAATACTATGCATGCCAGTCTCTCTTGGCTAAGAGTTGAGGAGAGACTGACTGCATCACTTCTTATTTTTATAACAAACATTAATGTGTTGAAAATCCCAAATTGTTTGCATAGTCAACTTATACACAGCTCTGACACACACACTTACCCCACCAGACATGCCACCAGGGGTCTTTTCACAGTCCCCAAATCCAGAACAAATTCAAGAAAGCGTACAGTATTATATAGAGCCATTATTGCATGGAACTCCGTTCCGTCTCATATTGCTCAAATAAACAGCATACCTGGTTTCAAAAAACAGCTCACGGCACAACGCCTCTCCCCTATTTGGCCTAGATAGTTTGTGTGTATGTATTGATATGTAGGCTACGTGTGCCTTTAAAAAAAAAATTTGATGTAGTTCTGTCCTTGAGCTGTTCTTGTCTATTAATGTTCTGTATTATGTCGTGTTTCATGTTTTGTGTGAAGCCCAGGAAGAGTATCTGCTGCTTTTGCAACAGCTAATGGGGATCCTAATAAAATGCCAAAATACCAAACACCAAAGTAACAGCTGATTGGCCGACAAACACCAAGGTCACAGCTGATTGGCTGACAAACACCAAGGTCACAGCTGATTGAAAGACAAACACCAAGGTCACAGCTGATTGGCCGACAAACACCAAGGTCACAGCTGATTGGCCGACAAACACCAAGGTCACAGCTGATTGAAAGACAAACACCAAGGTGACAGCTGATTGGCCGACAAACACCAAGGTCACAGCTGATTGGCCGACAAACACCAAGGTCACAGCTGATTGGCAAGGAACAGAGCGCAAGCTTTTCTTGTAACTTTCTCAAATTATCAATAGCCTGTAGTCGCATCATGCAGCCCATATATCGTTTGATTTCTAAGATATTCTAAGGTTTGTATCATTCACAACTAAAGTTACCAAATAACTCTAAATCTAGTTTATAGGACCTGTTTCAAATGATCACTTTTTTTGCTCATCATAGCCACTTCATATGCGCACTCGCTCAAGAATGGGAAAAATATCCTTTCTATTTTATTCAGCTAAGTTCAATCATATTCTTCTTACTATAAAATCATAATTTAAAATAATGGCACGGGACTTATAAGCATATCTTGTCTGCTAAATGAACAAGCCTACAGCCTATAGCATGGCGCATAGCCAGATAACATACAGTAGGCCAACTCATATTCCGTTCTTCTGAAATACATTTTCTTCATATCACGTTTCTTTAGACCTGCCTAATATAAATAATGTATTCATTGTTATAAAAATTGATTTATTATACTTTTTAAAAAGGCAGGCATCAGTGGCTTGTATGCCTGGAGGCCTGGAGATGCTAAACGTGTTTATGTTAATTACAGTGAGACCAGCAAACTTTTGCATGACAATAAACACCAGCTGACAAAATATCACCATGACAATAACCAGCTGACAAAATATCACCATGACAATAACCAGCTGACAAAATATCACCATGACAATAACCAGCTGACAAAATATCACCATGACAATAACCAGCTGACAGAATATCACCATGACAATAACCAGCTGACAAAATATCACCATGACAATAACCAGCTGACAAAATATCACCATGACAATAACCAGTTGACAAAATATCACCATGACAATAAACCAGCTGACAGAATATCATGGCCGCCACAGCACTAACAGTGATACTATGGTTCCTATAGATTACAGTGATACTATGGTTCCGATCTTGTGGAGTCCCAGGAAAAGAAAAAAAGCTTATGGGACACTTAATTCATTCTTTTTTTTTTACTTAGCCTACTAACAGCCTATTGGTGGAGAGATGCCCCTTGCTCTTGTTTGCTGAATGTAAAATAGGCAGCATTAAGAACGGGCGGGGAGTTGGAAAGAAATAAGCCCATATTTTCCAATAGTAGGCCTATCTTGACACAGAGCTACCTCCTGACAAAATACATCAAATGAGTGGCCTGCTAATATACCTTTCTTTGTCCTTCTAAACTGTCGAGAATAGAACCAAACTGATCCAAATGGTTGCATAATGTCACGATCGTCTGACGAAGGAGCAGACCAATACGCAGCGCGTTGAGTGAACATGATGACTTTAATGATAAAGCACGTAAATACAAAACAAAAGACGATAGTGAAGTCCAACAGTGACTATGACTGAAACGGAACAAAAACCCACAACCCACATGAGAACACAAACAGTTTAAATATGGCTCCCAATCAGAGATAACGAGCCGACAGCTGACACTCGTTACCTCCGATTGGGAGTCATATGACTAATCAAGAACAATCACCAAACATAGAAATGAACAACTAGAATACCCAACATAGAAATACACCCAAACAATGAAAATGAACAACCCTGGCTCAATAATCAAAGTCCATGGAGCCAGAGTGTCACAGTACCCCCCCCTAAAGGTGCGAACTCCGGGCGCACCAGCATACAGTCTAGGGGAGGGTCTGGGTGGGCGTCTGTCCATGGTGGCGGCTCTGGCCCAGGTCGTGGTCCCCACCCCACCTTAGTCACTATCCGCTTCCGTAGCCCCCTCCACATGACCACCCCCCAACTAAACCCCACTGGATTAAGGCGGCACCGGACTAAGGGGCAGCACCGGACTAAGGGGCAGCACCGGACTAAGGGACAGTACCTGACTAAGGGGCAGCACCGGCCTGAGGGGCAGCACCGGACTGAATGGCGGATCCTGGCTGGCTGGCTCTGGCGGATCCTGGCTGGACGGCTCTGGCGGATCCTGGCTGGGACGGCTCTGGCGGATCCTGGCTGGCGGAAGGCTCTGGCTGATCCTGTCTGGCGGAAGGCTCTGGCTGATCCTGTCTGGCGGAAGGCTCTGGCTGATCCTGTCTGGCGGAAGGCTCTGGCTGATCCTGTCTGGCGGAAGGCTCTGGCTGATCCTGTCTGGCGGAAGGCTCTGGCTGCTCCTGTCTGGCGGAGAGCTCTAGCGGCTCCCGGTCTGGCGGACGGCTCTGAAGGCTCATGGCAGACGGGCGGCTTTGCAGGCTCAGTACAGACGGGCAGTTCCTGCGGCGCTTGGCAGACGGACAGTTCAGACGGCGTGGGGCAGACAGGCAGTTCAGGCGCCGTTGGGCAGACGGGCAGTTCAAGCGCCGTTGGGCAGACGGGCAGTTCAGGCGCCGTTGGGCAGACGGCAGACTCTGGCCGTCTGAGGCGCACCGTAGGCCTGGTGCGTGGTGCCGGAACTGGAGGTACCGGGCTGAGGACACGCATCTCAGGGCTAGTGCGGGGAGAAGGAACAGGCCGGACCGGGCTGGCGACGCGCACCGTAGGTTTGGTGCGAGTGGCAGGAACAGGCCGGGTCGGGCTGGCGACGCGCACCGTAGACTTGGTGCGGGTGGCAGGAACAGGCCGGACCGGGCTGGCGACCGCACCGTAGGTTTGGTGCGAGTGGCAGGAACAGGCCGGGTCGGGCTGGCGACCGCGCACCGTAGGTTTGGTGCAGTGGCCGGAACAGGCCGGGCCGGGCTGGCGACGCACACCGTAGGTTCTGTGCGTGGAGCAGGAACAGGCCGGCCAGTGTTCTGTCGAGGAACAGGCCGGGCTGGGCTGGCGACGCACACCGTAGGTTCTGTGCGTGGAGCAGGAACAGGCCGGGCTGGGCTGGCGACGCACACCGTAGGTTCTGTGCGTGGAGCAGGAACAGGCCGGGCTGGGCTGGCGACGCACACCGTGGTTCTGTGCGTGGAGCAGGAACAGGCCGGGCTGGGCTGGCGACGCACACCTTAGGTTCTGTGCGTGGAGCAGGAACAGGCCGGGCTGGGCTGGCGACGCACACCGTAGGTTCTGTGCGTGGAGCAGGAACAGGCCGGGCTGGGCTGGCGACGCACACCGTGGGCTTGGTGCGTGGAGTAGGAACAGGCCGGTCCGTACTGGGAACACACACCACTGGCCTTAACTGGGGATCAGGAACGGGCCGGACCGGACTGGTAACACACATCAGTCTCTCACGCCGTGCCGCAACAACTTCCCTTCCCCTACTCGCCAATGGCTCCCGTAATCCGATAGCCTTCTCTCCACGTCTCCCTGTGGCAGCCTCCTGCTGCCCAGCCGCCCTAAGCCATGTGCCCCCCAAAAACTTTTTGGGGTTGCCTCTGTCCCTCCGACGATGGCCCTGCCGACGCCGTTGCTCCTCTCTCCGTCGCCTCTCCACTGTTTCCCGCTCCATGGACGGCGATCCATCCCCTCCAGGATTTCCTCCCAAGTCCAGGACCCTTTTCCGTCCAAAATCTCCTCCCATGTCCAGGAATCCTTTGGAGCTGGGTCCTGTTGCCGCTTGACACGCTGCTTGGTCCTCTTATGGTGGGTTTTTCTGTCACGATCGTCTGACGAAGGAGCAGACCAATACGCAGCGCGTTGAGTGAACATGATGACTTTAATGATAAAGCACGTAAATACAAAACAAAAGACGATAGTGAAGTCCAACAGTGACTATGACTGAAACGGAACAAAAACCCACAACCCACATGAGAACACAAACAGTTTAAATATGGCTCCCAATCAGAGATAACGAGCCGACAGCTGACACTCGTTACCTCCGATTGGGAGTCATATGACTAATCAAGAACAATCACCAAACATAGAAATGAACAACTAGAATACCCAACATAGAAATACACCCAAACAATGAAAATGAACAACCCTGGCTCAATAATCAAAGTCCATGGAGCCAGAGTGTCACACATAATCAGGCCTAGGCTGTAGGCCTATGCAGTTATTTCGGCATGAAACAAAACAGGACGTTTAAGCGGTTATTCAAATTAGCCTACAATTAGCCTACATAACTGCAGTTTACAGCCTGCGGCCAATAATTGTGTACTCACTTGTTAACAATAATACATTCCTTTTTGCACTGTGTTGTTGTAGCCCAGGTTTAACAATTGTCTTGTCTAAAAACAATAGTGGAACTTTGCATGCCCAGGGACTACAGAGTGCCCGGGGACTACAGAGTACAGCCTGGAGATGTTTAGTTAATTTCATTCCAATCTTCTTTGCATTATTGTAGCCTTTTCTGTAGCCTGTCAACTATGTGTCTGTCTATCCCTGTTCTCTCCTCTCTGCACAGGCCATACAAACGCCTCACACCGCGTGGCTGCTGCCACTCTAACCTGGTGGTCCCTGCACGCACGACCCACGTGGAGTTCCAGGTCTCCGGCAGCCTCTGGAACTGCCGTTCTGCGGCCAACAAGGCAGAGTTCATCTCAGCCTATGCTACCCTCCAGTCCCTCGACGTCCTGGCGCTGACGTAAACATGGATTACCACAGAAAACACTGCTACTCCTACTGCTCTTTCCTTGTCTGATCATGTGTTCTCGCATACCCCGAGAGCATCTGGTCAGCGCGGCGGTGGCACAGGAATCCTCATCTCTCCCAAGTGGACATTATCTATTTTCCCCCTGACCCATCTGTCTATCTCCTCATTTGAATTCCATGCTGTCACAGTCACTAGCTCATTCAAGCTAACATCCTTATCATTTATTGCCCTCCAGGTTCCCTTGGAGAGTTCATCAATGAGCTTGATACCTTGATAAGTTCCTTTCCTGAGGATGGCTCACCCCTCACAGTTCTGGGTGACTTAACCGCCTTTGACTCATTTCTCTCTACCTCCTTCTTTCCACTCCTTTCCTCTTTTGACCTCACCCTCTCACCATCCCCCCCTACTCACAAAGCAGGCAATACGCTTGACCTCATCTTTACTAGATGCTGTTCTTCTACTAATCTCACTGCAACTCCCCTCCAAGTCTCTGACCACTACTTTGTATCCTTTTCTCTCTCGCTCTCCTCCAACACTACTCACTTTGCCCCTACTCAGATGGTAATGTGCCGTCGCAACCTTCGCTCTCTCTCTCCCGCTACTCTCTCCTCTTCCATCCTATCATCTCTTCCATCTGCTAAATCCTTCTCCCTCCGATCTCCTGATTCTGCCTCCTCAACCCTCCTCTCCTCCCTTTCTGCATCTTTTGACTTTCTATATCCCCTATCCTCCCGGCAGGCTCGGTCCTCCCCTCCTGCTCCGTGGCTTGACGACTCATTGCGAGCTCACAGAACAGGGCTCCGGGCAGCCGAGCGGAAATTGAGGACAACTAGACTCCCTGAGGACCTGTCATCTTTTCACTCCCTCCTCTCTACATTCTCTTCCTCTGTTTCTGCTGCTAAAGCCACTTTCTACCACTCTAAATGTCAAGCCTCTGCCTCTAACCCTAGGAAGCTCTTTGCCACCTTCTCCTCCCTGCTGAATCCTCCTCCTCCTCCCCCTCCCTCCTCCCTCTCTGTGGATGACTTCGTCAACCATTTTGAAAAGAAGGTTGACGACATCCGATCCTCATTTATTAAGTCAAATGACACCGCTGGTCCTGCTCACACTGCCCTACCCTATGCTTTGACTTCTTTCTCCCCTCTCTCTCCAGATGAAATCTTGCGACTTGTGAAGGCCGGCCGCCCAACAACCTGCCCGCTTGACCCTATCCCCTCCTCTTTTCTCCAGACCATTTCCGGAGTCCTTCTCCCTTACCTCACCTCGCTCATCAACTCATCCTTGACCGCTGGCCATGTCCCTTCAGTCTTCAAGAGAGCAAGAGTTGCACCCCTCCTCAAAAAACCTACACTCGATCCCTCCGATGTCAACAACTACAGACGAGTATCCCTTCTTTCTTTTCTCTCCAAAACTCTTGAGCGTGCCGTCTCTAGCCAACTCTCCTGCTATCTCTCTCAGAATGACCTTCTTGATCCAAACCAGTCAGGTTTCAAGACTGGTTATTCAAATGAGACTGCTCTTCTCTGTGTCACGGCGGCTCTCCGCACTGCTAAAGCTAACTCTCTCTCCTCTGCTCTTATCCTTCTAGACCTATCTGCTGCCTTTGATACTGTGAACCATCAGATCCTCCTCGCCACCCTCTCCGAGTTGGGCATCTCCGGCGCTGCTCACTCTTGGATTGCGTCCTACCTGACAGGTCGCTCCTACCAAGTGGCGTGGCGAGAATCTGTCTCCGCACCACGTGCTCTCACCACTGGTGTCCCCCAGGGCTCAGTTCTAGGCCCTCTCCTATTCTCTCTATACACCAAGTCACTTGGCTCTGTCATATCCTCACATGGTCTCTCCTATCATTGCTACGCAGATGACACACAATTAATTTTCTCCTTTCCCCCTTCTGATAACCAGGTGGCAAATTGCATCTCTGCATGTCTGGCAGACATATCAGTGTGGATGTCGGATCACCACCTCAAGCTGAACCTCGACAAGACGGAGCTGCTCTTCCTCCCGGGGAAGGACTGCCCGCTCCATGATCTCGCCATCACGGTTGACAACTCCATTGTGTCCTCCTCCCAGAGTGCAAAGAACCTTGGCATGACCCTGGACAACACCCTGTCGTTCTCCGCTAACATCAAAGCGGTGACCCGATCCTGCAGGTTCATGCTCTACAACATACGACCCTACCTTACACAGAAATATGTACAGGTCCTAATCCAGGCACTTGTCATCTCCCGTCTGGATTACTGCAACTCGCTGTTGGCTGGGCTCCCTGCCTGTGCCATTAAACCCTTACAACTTATAAACAGTAAGTCGCTTTGGATAAAAGCGTCTGCTAAATGGCATATTATATTATTATATTATTATCCAGAACGCTGCAGCCCGTCTGGTGTTCAACCTTCCCAAGTTCTCTCATGTCACCCCACTCCTCCGCACACTCCACTGGTTTCCAGTTGAGGCTTGCATCTACTACAAGACCATGGTGCTTGCCTACGGTGCTGTGAGGGGAACGGCACCTCCTTACCTTCAGGCTCTGATCAGACCCTACACCCAAATGAGGGCACTACGTTCATCCACCTCTGGCCTGCTAGCCTCCTACCTCTACGGAAGCACAGTTCCCGCTCAGCCCAGTCAAAGCTATTCGCTGCTCTGGCACCCCAATGGTGGAACAAGCTCCCCCACGACGCCAGGACAGCGGAGTCACTGACCACCTTCCGGAGACACTTGAAACCTTACCTCTTTAAGGAATACCTGGAATAGTATAAAAGTAATCCTTCTACCCCCCTTCCCCCATTACAAATAAAGTGGTTGTCCCACTGGCTATCCTAAGTTGAATGCACCAATTTGTAAGTCGCTCTGGATAAGAGCGTCTGCTAAATAACGTAAATGTAAATGGAGGAACGCACTAGAGATTTGCCATTTCATAATCTGTTAACTTTTTTTTCTTGCACTTTGACAGGTAAATATTTAGTTTATATGTCTAATATTTAGCTAATGAATGGCCTAATATCTAGCTAATATTTAGCTTCTTACTTCGGCTACACTCTCTCTTCCAGCTGTTCCGGTGCGCAACAGGCTATAGGCTACGCAAGCCTCTCTGCAATAGGCCATTCATCTTCTCGTGAAATCCTAGGAACGCTATAGGCTACAAAAGCTATAAGACATTTATTTGTATAGTAAAAAAAAAAAAATAGCCTGTTCGGGGAAAGAAGCAGGCTTGCTTTTACTAATTGCTGAATGTCAAACAGGCCTACAGCATAGAAAATGCATTTTGGGGAAAGTTGAGGAAGTGCATTGGTGTGATTGATCGCTTTGGCCGGTTACGATAACATTGTTGCACTGATGCATTGCAAATAGTTGCACAGGACATAGTCTAGATGAGCACAGTGAAAAAGAAGATCCGAAACAATTGACAACCATTAGAAAAAACGGAAATCACTTGCAAACCACTTGAGCAATGTGTCACGACTTCTGCCGAGGCTGCCTCCCCTCCTTGTTCGGGCAGGTTTCGGCGTTCATCGTCACCAGCTTACTAGCTGCTGCCGATCCATTTATCATCACTCCACTTGTCTTGTCTAATTAATCACACACACCTGGTCCTTATCCCCAATTAGTCATTGTATAAGTGTTCCCTCTGCTTCCTTGTCTGTGTGGGTGATTGTTTGTTGTGAGCTGTGTGTAGCTCGGTTGAGCTACCCTTGTTGTTTGCCAGGGTAGATATTCCCCTGTGCCTGAGTTTTGTTTGCGCAACTGTTTATCGACGGAATAAACTTTTTGGATGCGTATTACTCTCCTGCGCCTGACTCCTTCTATCACACGCATCACAGAATCACCCACCAACTATGGAGTCAGCGGGAGAAGAGCTCATGCCTAGAGTCGTGGCATGGGTCCAGGAGCACTCCACGATGCTGGCCAGCTTGGGGAAAGCGATGGATCGGGTTCTTCAGGTAGTCCAACCCCTGGATAGGAACAGACCCGATCTGTCGAGACCAGCCGGCCAACCGGATCCAGCCACCTACACCCCAGCACCAGGAGGGATCCAGATATCCCGAGCGTTTGAGGTGACAGCGGCGCTGTGCCAGGGATTCCTCCTCCAATCTGAGATTTACTTCGCCAGCATCAGGCCGGCACCATCTGAGCGGGAGAAGGTGTCTGTCCTCATTTCCTGCCTCTTTGGGAAAGCCCTGGAGTGGGCCAATGCGTTGTGGAACGAAGGAGGAGCTGCGTTGGAGGACTACAGGGAGTTCGCTCGCCTGATCGACCATTTCCGGTCCCATCTGCGGGAGGACGTCCAACGGGGGCTAGCCTGCCAGGACACCATGTTGTCCTTCGATAAACTGGTGGACATGGCCATTCGGTTGGATAACCTGCTGGCAGCCAGAGGACGTCCTGGTAGGGGTCTGCCCGTTTCCACCCCGGAAGACTCGGACCTCGAGCCGATGGAGCTGGGTGGAGCCGCCGGCCGAGAGAGCAGTGGAGGACAGCGACAGTGCCACTCTGGTGGCACGAAGGGACAATCCACCACACGTCGTAGTCAACGTTCTTTTGGTCCTGGAGGCGGCAGGCAGGGCACTCACGCATCACACCAGGTATCGAACACCCACACTCATTCAGAGCCCTCTGCTGCGCACTGTAAAATACTAGTCTCCTTTCCTGAGCACATTGATGTTCCCCAGTGTAAGGCGCTACTCGATTCAGGCGCAGCTGGGAACTTTATGGACAGGGCATTTGCACACCGCATAGGCATTCCATTGATTCCCCTATCCATTCCACGCCCCATCAGAGCACTTGATAGTCGACCATTAGGGTCCGGGTTGGTTAAGGAAGTTACTGCACCAGTCACCATGATTACACAGGAGAACCATTGGGAGCAGGTGACGTTTTCCATTATTGAGTCTCCTGCTTTCCCTGTGGTATTAGGTATCCCTTGGCTAGCACTCCACAACCCCACCTTTTCATGGCCGCAGAGGGTTCTCACGGGGTGGTCGCGAGAGTGTCAGGGTAGGTGTCTAGGTGTTTCCGTTGGTGCAACCACGGTGGAAAGTCCAGACAGTACCTCCACTGTGCGCATTCCCCCTGAATACCTAGATCTGGCGCAAGCGTTCTCTAAAACGCAGGCTACTAAATTACCACCTCATCGGGCGGGGGGATTGCGCGATAAACCTCCGGGTAGACGCTGTCCCTCCCAGGAGTCATATATACCTCCTGTCACAGGCTGAAACGGTGGCTATGGAAACATATGTCACCGAGTCCCTGCGCCAGGGGTATATACGTCCCTCCACTTCACCCGCATCCTCGAGTTTCTTCTTTGTGAAGAAGAAGGACGGAGGTCTGCGCCCATGCATTGATTATTGACCACTGAACAGGGAGACGATAAGATTTAGTTATCCTCTCCTCCTCATTCCTTCAGTGATTGAATCAATGCATGGGGCATGCTTCTTCACCAAATTAGATCTCAGGAGTGCGTACAACCTGGTGCATATCCGAGAGGGAGATGAGTGGAAGACAGCATTCAGCACAACCACAGGGCATTATGAATACCTGGTGATGCCCTATGGTTTGATGAATGCTCCCTCAGTTTTCCAGTCCTTTGTGAACGAGGTGTTTCGGGTCGCGATGTAGTGGTCTACATCGATGACATCCTAGTGTATTCCGCTACGCGCGTCGAGCATGTGTCCCTGGTTCGCAAGGTGCTGGCCTGACTGTTGGAAAATGACCTTTATGCTAAGGCAGAGAAGTGTATGTTTTTCCAGCAGTCCGTCTCCTTCCTTGGATATCGTATTTCCACCTCAGGTGTGGAGCTGGAGGGAGATCGCATTTCAGCTGTGTGTAATTGGCCGACTTCAACCACGGTTAAGGAGGTGCATCGCTTCCTTGGCTTTGCCAACTATTGTCGGAGGTTTATCCGGGGCTTTGGCAAGGTCGCAGCTCCCATTACCTCCCTGTTGAAGGGTGGGCCGTCCCAGCTCCGCTGGTCTGCTGAGGCTGACCTGGCCTTTAGCACACTGCGGGGTCTGTTCACTTCAGCCCCAGTACTGGCCCACCCCGATTCATCACTACCGTTCGTAGTGGAGGTGGATGCGTCCGAGGTTGGGATAGGAGCTGTCCTGTCTCAACGCTCGGGTACACCACCCAAGCTCCGCCCCTGTGCGTTATTTTCGAAGAAGCTCAGCCCGGCGGAGCAGAACTACGGCGTTGGTGATCGGGAGCTGTTGGCTGTTGTTCGAGCCTTGACCGTGAGGAGGCATTGGCTCGAGGGGGCAAAACACCCTTTCCTCGTCTGGACGGACCACCGTAACCTGGAGTACATCCGGGCAGCGAGGAGGCTGAATCCTCGCCAGGCCAGGTGGGCCCTATTCTTCACCCGGTTTGATTTCACTCTATCATACATCCCGGGTACGAAGAACGTGAAGACACAGAGGAGAGGCCCAGGGACAACACTCCCAGTATGGGCGATGGACGCGGATATAGAGCAGGCATTACGCACGGATCCCTCTCCACCTCAGTGTCCAGCTGGGCTGCGGTATGTGCCTGATCTTATCCGTGATCGTCTGATCTTCTGGGCACACACGTCACCCTCCTCTGGTCACCCAGGTATCGGCCATACAGTGCGCTGCCTGAGCGGAAAGTACTGGTGGCCTACCTTGGCTAAGGACGTGAGGGTGTACGTCTCCTCCTGCTCGGTGTGCGCCCAGAGTAAGGCACCTAGGCACCCCCCAGCGGGTAAGTTACAACCTTTACCAGTTCCACAACGACCATGGTCTCACCTTAGCATTGATTTTCTAACTGATCTTCCCCTCTCCCAAGGTAACACCACCATCCTGGTCATTGTGGACCGCTTCTCCAAGTCCTGCCGCCTCCTTCCTCTGCCCGGTCTCCCCACGGCCCTGCAGACTGCGGAGGCCCTGTTTACTCACGTCTTCCGGCACTACGGGGTACCAGAGGATATAGTGTCTGACCGAGGTCCCCAGTTCACGTCCAAGGTCTGAAAAGCGTTCATGGAACGTCTGGGGTCTCGGTCAGCCTGACCTCTGGGTTCCACCCCGAGAGTAATGGGCAGGTGGAACGGGTAAATCAGGACGTGGGTAGGTTCCTGCGGTCCTACTGCCAGGACCGGCTGGGGGAGTGGTCAGTGTTCCTGCCATGGGCAGAATATGCCCAGAACTCTCTCCGCCACTCCTCCACTAACCTAACGCCTTTCCAGTGTGTTCTAGGTTACCAACCGGTTCTGGCACCGTGGCACCAGAGCCAGACCACGTTCACCTCCAACGCGCCGTGCATCGTCAGAAGGCCAACGCTGACCACCACCGCAGTGAGGCCCCCGTCTTTGTACCGGGAGATCGGGTCTGGCTCTTGACCCGGAATCTGCCCCTCCACCTGCCCTGCCGGAAGCTGAGCCCGCGGTTTGTGGGGCCGTTCAAAGTCCTGAGGAGAGTCAACAAGGTCACATATAGGTTATTACTTTCCCCTGATTACCGTATTAACCCCTCGTTTCATGTGTCTCTCCTCAGGCCGGTGGTAGCTGGTCCGCTCCAGGAGTCTGAGGTGCGGGAGGTCTCTCCACCTCCTCTAGACATTGAGGGGGCCCCGGCGTACTCGGTCCGTTCCATCCTGGATTCGAGGCGTCGGGTGGGGGGCCTTCAGTACCTCGTGGAGTGGGAGGGGTACGGTCCGGAGGAACGGTGCTGTGTCCCGGTGATGGATATCCTCGATCCCTCCATGTTACGGGATTTCCACCGTCGCCATCCGGCTCACCCTGCTCCGTGTCCTCCTGGCCGTCCCAGAGGCCGGGTTCGACGCACTGCTGGAGCCGCGCGGGACCTCTATACCAGGCGGTGTCAGAGGAAGGCCCTAAAAATAGTCAAAGACTCAAGCCACCTTAGTCATAGACTGTTCTCTCTGCTGCCGCACGGCAAGCGGTACCAGAGCGCCAAGTCTAGGTCCAAAAGGCTTCTCAACAGCTTCTACCCCCAAGCCATAAGACTCCTGAACAGCTAAACATGGCTACCGGACTAATTGCACTTCCCCCCACCCCATCCCCCTCTTTTACGCTGCTGCTACTCTGTTTACTATTCATGCATAGTCACTTTAACTCTACCCACATGTACATATGACCTCAATTACCTCGACTAGCCGATACCCCCGCACATTGACTCTGTACCGGTAACCCCCTGTATATAGCCTCCCTACTGTTGTTTCCCATTGACTCTGTGCCGGTACCCCCCTGTATATAGCCTCCCTACTGTTATTTCCCATTGACTCTGTACCGGTACCCCCCTGTATAAAGCCTCCCTACTGTTATTTCCCATTGACTCTGTACCGGTACCCCCCTGTATATAGCCTCCCTACTGTTATTTCCCATTGACTCTGTACCGGTACCCCCCTGTATATAGCCTCCCTGCTGTTATTTCCCATTGACTCTGTCCCGGTACCCCCCTGTATATAGCCTCCCTACTGTTATTTCCCATTGACTCTGTACCGGTACCCCCCTGTATATAGCCTCCCTACTGTTATTTCCCATTGACTCTGTACCGGTACCCCCCTGTATATAGCCTCCCTACTGTTATTTCCCATTGACTCTGTACCGGTACCCCCCTGTATATAGCCTCCCTACTGTTATTTCCCATTGACTCTGTACCGGTACCCCCTGTATATAGCCTCCCTACTGTTATTTCCCATTGACTCTGTGCACGGTACCCCCTGTATATAGCCTCCCTACTGTTATTTCCCATTGACTCTGTACCGGTACCCCCCTGTATATAGCCTCCCTACTGTTATTTCCCATTGACTCTGTCCCGGTACCCCCTGTATATAGCCTCCCTACTGTTATTTTATTTTACTGCTGCTCTTTAGCTATTTACATTTACATTTTAGTCATTTAGCAGACGCTCTTATCCAGAGCGACTTACAGTTAGCGAGTGCATACATTATTTTTCATACTGGCCCCCTGTGGGAATCGAACCCACAACCCTGGCGTTGCAAACGCCATGCTCTACCAACTGAGCTACATCCCTGCCGGCCATTCCCTCCCCTACCCTGGACGACGCTGGGCCAATTGTGCGCCGCCCCATGGGTCTCCCGGTCGCAGCCGGCAACGCAGACCGCTTTTATTTTCTATTTTTCTTTAATTAACCCTTTTTTCTTTTACATTTTTCTTTTAAAAAACTGCATTGTTGGTTAAGGGCTTGTAAGTAAGCATTTCACTGTAATGTCTACACCTGCTGTATTCGGCGCATGTGGCAAATACATTTTGATTTGATTTGATTTGAACCAGTATCTGTGTGTTAGAGACCTCATGGTCTGAACCAGTATCTGTGGGTTAGACCTCTGTCTGAACCAGTTTTGTTATCATGGTCTGAACAGTTTGTGGTTTGTCCAGTATCTGTGGTTAGAGACCTCATGGTCTGAACCAGTATCTGTGGTTAGACCTGAACCAGATCTGTGGGTTAGAGACCTCATGGTCTGAACCAGTATCTGTGGGTTAGAGACCTCATGGTCTGAACCAGTATCTGTGGGTTAGAGACCTCATGAATGGTCTTATGTTACCATCGTATTAATAGGCAGTGTGCAGTAGGATGCATTGATCAGTTGATTTGCAGGTGCAGGCCGGTAGAACGATAAATTATAAACGTTCCTCCTAGTGCGGATGCTCGCCGACGTGTTATAGTCATGTAGCCTAGGGTTTATCATAGTTATAGGCTTGGTGGATGGCCCTTAACTCTGACACGGCACAATTAACGTTATCATCACAACAGAACTACTAGTAGGTCTAGCTAACGTTAGCTAACTTGAAGGAAATACATTAGGCAGCTCGTCTTACAGCAGCTATCCTCTACAGACCCTCTCTGGGCGAGAGATGTGTGTATGGTGTATGAGGGGGAGCACACGCGCACACACAATATCTACTCTTACAGTCCGTCAACAGCGGAGAGGTATGTGTTGAAGCGGTATCATGAACACACTTGGTGATAGTATGTATACAATGCATGCATATCTTCACCAGCATGCCCTTCATACTGCCCTGCTCTGCTGACGCTGAGGTATGTGTTTAAGTTTCATGAACACACACACACCTAAACACACATCTAAACACACACCTAATTACACTCGAACACCTACATCTATTTAAAGTTGCCCGTCCCCACTGTGTAAACACCCACAGCCACTCACTGTGGTGAGGTATGTGAAAGTATCGCAAGCACGCAGCACCCCCCTACGTACACATTCTCTCTCTCTCTCTGCAGCTGCTGTTCGTGTCTTGCCCCATGAGTAAACCCATGCATGCAGCAGGTATGTGTGGTACGCTGCTTGTCCACGGGGGACACGGTGCACTTGTGCCGAGGTCAAGGCTAACCCCATTGCAACGGGTCAAAGGTCAAACGGTCAGCCATATGAACGCCTCAGCTGAAACCGAGTTTGAGAGCAGGTGTCCGTGTTGAGCGTTTTTAAAAACCGTTTTTAAATTACATTGTTACTTTTCTCAACGGCTGTTCACCTTTTTAACCTACCAGGTCTTTATCGTAATAATGACTTTTGCCTGTGTGGCTAACTGAACGTTAAATCTCTTAATCTTAAATCCCAACTCTCTCTGTCTCTCTGTCTGTGGTGTAAGTTACCATGGCAGCATGGTTTCTGATCTGACAGAGGAGGGCAAGAGTTGTTCCATGTTTGATTCTTATGGCGTCAAATCATCCTCTGAAGTCCATTGCGTGCGAGATGATGGCGCTGTCAAGCAAGATGAAAACATCATTGAGAAAACAAACACTGAGTCGAGAGCACAGAGGATGAGTGCCGCGAGCGCACAGACTGGTAGAGAGTGCAAACATTGTGGTAGAGAGCAGCAAAGGATGTGTCCTGCGAACGACAGGCCAAACTTGAGAGCTTGAAAGTGTGACTTTGGGGCGAGCAGAATGTTATTGCCGAAGATCCAGAAGAAGAATATCGGAATAGAAAAACATACAACCGTAAGCAAAGAAACATGGTTCAAACATGCAAAAAATACATTTGAAAACATAACATTTCCCACCAACAGTAGTCATGTCTTTGTAAAGTTTTCACACTCAATTTCTCAAGTTGCTCTCTCTCAAGTCTTGGTACCTTTGGGTTTCAATTTCTCTTTGTCTCAATTGGATTTCAGGCTGGTGGGGGGCGGGCTTAAAGATGGGTTCATGTCTAGAAACCTTAGATTGGTCATTTTCACTGGAGTGATGGACGGACTAACAAATTCTTGCCCTTGGCCTGTCCAGTGTTGTGTCGTGTGATTGGTTGGGTCTTCTTGGGTGCATGCTGTCAAACAGATGCTTGAACATGATACATACGCAAAGTAATTGGGAAATAAATTAAATAGCTATACCATACTTTGAGTTGAGTGGAATCTACTTGCTAAAATTAGCTAGATAGCTAATGACTTGTTAGCCAGCTACGTTCGTCTGTAAGACAAAAAAGCAGATTCGGTTCTAGCTAAGTACCACCAGCTAGCTAATAGTTTTTCTTCACCTTTCCACAAAGTGTCTGGTATGTGTTTGCTTGATATGAGGGAGTTAACCCCAATGCATCACAGACATGGTGGAGTTTGGGCATAATGTATTTGTATTTGTATTTATTAGGGGTCCCCATTAGCTATTGCCAAGGCATCAGCTTCTCTTTCTGGGGTCAAAAAAACACATTAAGGCACTTACATTACACATCAAACAAAATATAAAACAGTACATCATGTAACATTATTACACCACTACATACATGTATCTACAATACAAAATGTATGATAACACCATACAACAATGTACGTGTGTGTAGAGTGCGTGTGCTAGTGTTTGTGTGCGAATGCGTGTGTCTGTACCTGTGTGTGTGTCTCTTCACAGTCCCCGCTGTTCCACAAGGTGTATTTTTTTATCTGATTCTTAAATCTGATTCTAAGACTTGCATCAGTTGCTTGATGTGGAATAGAGTTCCATGTAGTCATGGCTCTATGTAGTACTGTGCACCTCCCATAGTCCGTTCTGGACATGGGAATTGTGAAGAGACCTCTGGTGGCATGTCTTGTGGGGTATGCATAGGTGTCCGAGTTTAAACAGACAGCTCGGTGCATTCAGCTTGTCAACACTTATTACAAATACAAGTAGTGATGAAGTGAATCTCTCCTCCACTTTGAGCCATGAGAGATTGACATGCATACTATTAATGTTAGCTCTCCGTGTACATTTAAGGGCCAGCCGTGCTGCCCTGTTCAATAATTTTCCTAAGTCCCTCTTTTTGGCACCTGACCACACAACTGAACAGTAGTCCAGGTGCGACAACTAGGGCCTGTAAGACTTGCCTTGTTGATATAGTTGTTAAGAAGGCGGAGCAGCGCTTTATTATGGACAGACTTCTCCCCATCTTAGCTACTGTTGTATCAACATTTTGACCATGACAGTTTACAATCCAGGGTTACTCCAAACAATTTAGTCTCCTCAACTTGCTCAATTTCCACATTATTCATTACAATATTTAGGTGCGGTTTAGGGTTTAGTCAATGATTTGTCCCAAATAAAATGCTTTTAGTTTTCGAAATATTTAGGACTAACTTATTCCTTGCCACCCATTCTGAAACTAACTGCAGCTCTTTGTTAAGTGTTGCAGTGATTTCACTTGCTGTAGTAGCTGACATGTATAGTCATCTGCATACATAGACACTCTGGCTTTACTCAAGGCCAGTGGCATGTCAATAGTAAAGATTGAAAAAATAAAGGGCCTAGACAGCTGCCCTGGGGAATTCCTGATTCTACCTGGATTAAGTTGGAGAGGCTTCCATTAAAGAACACCCTCTGTGTTCTGATAGACAGGTAACTCTTTATCCACAATATAGCAGGGGGTGTAAAGCCATAACACATACGTTTTTCCAGCAGCAGACTATGATTGATAATGTCAAAAGCCGCACTGAAGTCTAACAAAACAGCTCCCACAATCTTTTTATCATAAATTTCTCTCAGCAAATCCTCAATCATTTGTTTAAGTGCTTGTTGAATGTCCTTCCCTATAAGCGTGCTGAAAGTCTGTTGTCAATTTGTTTCCAGTAAAATACCATTGTACCTGTCAAACACAATTTTTTTCAATAGTTTACTAAGGGTTGGTAACAGGCTGATTGGTCGGCTATTTGAGCCAGTAAAGGGGGCTTTACTATTCTTGGGTAGCGGAATTACTTTTGGTTCCCTCCAAGCCTGAGGGCTCACACTTTCTAGAAGGCTTAGATTGAAGATATGGCAAATGGGAGAGGCAATATCGTCCGGTATTATCCTCAGTAATTCTCCATCCAAGTTGTCAGACCCTGGTGGCTTATCATTGTTGATAGACAACAATATTATTTTCACCTCTTCCACACTCACTTTACAAAATTCTAAATTACAATGCTTGTCTTTCAAAATTTGATCAGTTATACTTGGATGTGTAGTGTCAGCGTTTGTTGCTGGCATGTCATGCCTAAGTTTTCTAATCTTGTGGTGAATGAGCCATCTGATTCAATGAATGAGTTTGCCTTTTTGCCCAAAAATGTAATTTAATGCGGCTGTGATCTAACAAGTTCATTCATCATATAGGTCCATTTAATACAGCTAAAAATAATGACTCCATTGTAGGGACACACACGCTATTGGCTTAACGATGATAACATTGAAAGAAAGGACTAGTGGGCTAGTTAAGAGAAATTGAGATGAAGACAGGATATAATATTTAGGGTATTTATTAAGAGCTAAGGCACAGCATATGGGGATTTTGAATTAAATGGAGACACATTTTTTTTTTAGTAGTTTATTTTTATTTTTTTGTAGTTTTTTGTCATTTAGCAGACACTCTTATCCAGAGCAACTTACAGTTAGTGAGTGCATACATTATTTTTTATTTTTCATGCTGGCACCCGTGGGAATCGAACCCACAACCCTGGCGTTGCAAACGCCATGCTCTACCAACTGAGCTACATCCCTGCCGGCCATTCCCCTCCCCTACCCTGGACGACAAAGGGCCAATTGTGCCCCCGCCCCATGGGTCTCCCGGTCGCGGCCGGCTACGACAGAGCCTGGATTCGAACCAGGATCTCTAGTGGCACAGCTAGCACTGCGATGCAGTGCCTTAGACCACTGCGCCACTCGGGAGGATACGAAGGGGAGAACCTGCTACATTAATCTGGTACATAACCAGTGCTAAATAATAGAATGTAAACTGAAATTAATATGATTCACCTAGCTAAACTCAGGTTAACACGTCAGCATTCAAAGGAGAACTGAGCACAAAGCAACGCCATGAATTCACCATTCAGAATTTAACTGAGAAAAAAACAGATTTGTTTTATAGTAATTGTCTGATTGGGAACTACCATTGTCTATCAAATTACAGTGTCGAATTATTTCAATTTGGCATTGGAAGTTTAATTGCGTGCAGACAGTAATACAGGAGTCAAATCGCATAGGGAGTCTCAGATCAGATGTTATCAGCAAGCCAGATCCATCTGTGGAAAGAGGAGTCTCATCAGATCAGATGTTATCAGCAAGCCAGAGCCATCTGTGGAAAGAGGAGACTCATCAGATCAGATGTTATCAGCAAGCCAGAGCCATCTGTGGAAAGAGGAGTCTCAGATCAGATGTTATCAGCAAGCCAGATCCATCTGTGGAAAGAGGAGTCTCAGATCAGATGTTATCAGCAAGCCAGAGCCATCTGTGGAAAGAGGAGTCTCATCAGATCAGATGTTATCAGCAAGCCAGATCCATCTGTGGAAAGAGGAGACTCATCAGATCAGATGTTATCAGCAAGCCAGAGCCATCTGTGGAAAGAGGAGTCTCATCAGATCAGATGTTATCAGCAAGCCAGAGCCATCTGTGGAAAGAGGAGACTCATCAGATCCGATGTTATCAGCAAGCCAGAGCCATCTGTGGAAAGAGGAGTCTCAGATCCGATGTTATCAGCAAGCCAGATCCATCTGTGGAAAGAGGAGCCTCATCAGATCAGATGTGAAAGTATTCGGTTAGCAGTTTACAATATTGGTATTTAGTTTGGAGTTAGATCTATCTCGGCTTCCCCTCACCCCATCTCAATCAAGGGCCTCTTCCCCAGTGAGGGCCTTCCCTGTCTGTTCTCAGCCCGCCTCTCCCTCCTCTGCCCCTCCCTCCCAGTCATGCTGGTCTTCCAAGTCCTCTACTAACCCCTCGTTAACTTCGCTAGCTAGCTACAACGCTCTTGGTTAAACCAAAGACACTGCTAACTTTTATATGTGGTTAAACATTAGCTAGCTATCTAACTAGCTGCTAGCTGACGCTAACTTAGCTTGCCTCATCAATAGCCTGCGTTAACGACAGAAGACCAAATAAGTACCTACTTCACCGTCAATATTGAAATCATAGTTGATTAGTTGGTTGTTTAGGTTCTCTACTGAAAAATTCTAGAGCTTACCGTTTTATTGTTGCCCGTCGTCCCCACTTCACCCATCACCTTGCCTTTCACCGTCAAAATCTGGTTAGAGAGCAGTCATTTCAGTAGAACGCTTCAGGCTATGTTCATTGGCTAGAATATTTACCTATAATACAATTATAGTAAAATATTATAAATTCAAGCTCAATTTTTTTTGGTATTAGAGGAGAAATCCATGCAGTGTATTTGTGAGAGCGCAGTAACTTCTGAGTCTTGACAAGTAGTAACTATCTCTGCAAAACAAAACAAAACAAAAATCTCTGCGCTCAAATTAATATTTTGTGTGCGGCCATGTCACACTTGCCCCCCACTACCTGTGTGCTCGCGGGCTTGACTACATTTGCTTGCTCATGTTTTATTGTGCTCAACTTTAGAGATCAATTTGACTCCATAGATTCTCAGACATCTTGTGGTTTTGGGCTCAGTTGTTTATCAGTTTATGGTTAAGGAGGATCTCACTTCACTGCAGAACCACGAGTCTCCACTTTCAGCACTTCTCACATTATGAGTGGTGTGGTTAGACGTTATGAGTGGTGTGGTTAGACGTTATTAGTGGTGTGGTTAGACGTTATGAGTGGTTAGACATTATGAGCGGTGTGGTTAGACGTTATGAGTGGTGTGGTTAGACGTTATGAGTGGTGTGGTTAGACGTTATGTGTGGTGAGTGGTTAGACTTTATGAGTGGTGTGGTTAGACTTTATGAGTGGTGAGTGGTTAGACGTTATGAGTGGTTGTGGTTAGACGATATGAGTGGTGTGGTTAGACATTATGAGTGTGTGGTTAGACGTTATGCGTGGTTAGAAGTTATGAGACAGTGCCATCGGTCTGCTGCTCAAACTTTCTCAGGGCGCTGCATAAGGACATGATCTTACAGTTTTTCACAATTGCTAAAACACAATTTGCACCACCACAGGAGAGGTATGGTCATGGTCCGGTGGTGGTGCATGGTCAGAGATGTATGGTGATGGTCCTGTGGTGGTGCATGGTCAGAGATGTATGGTCATGTATGTGATCATGTAAGGTTCCAGCATTTGAAAGGTTGTTGCTTCAATTACATTGGTTCAACTGATGTTGTAAAGGAGACAATACTAGACTTCCAAAGGCTTTAATATTTCTGACATCTTCATCCCAGAAGGCCATTTAGAGGCTGTTCTATTCTGAGCCCAGAGGTGTGATGATTTCAGAGCTCATCAACATATCTATTGAACACAAGTCCCTCTTTAAGTGTCTCAGTCTTGACAGAGTGTGCTGACGCTGGCTAGGGTGTGCTGACGCTGGCTAGGGTGTGCTGACGCTGGCTACGGTGTGCTGACGCTGGCTACGGTGTGCTGGCTCTGGCTAGGGTGTGCTGACGCTGGCTAGGGTGTGCTGACACTGGCTAGGGTGTGCTGACGCTGGCTACGGTGTGCTGACTCTGGCTACGGTGTGCTGACGCTGGCTAGGGTGTGCTGACGCTGGCTAGGGTGTGCTGACGCTGGCTAGGGTGTGCTGACGCTGGCTAGGGTGTGCTGACGCTGGCTAGGGTGTGCTGACGCTGGCTAGGGTGTGCTGACGCTGGCTACGGTGTGCTGACGCTGGCTAGGGTGTGCTGACGCTGGCTAGGGTGTGCTGACTCTGGCTACGGTGTGCTGGCTCTGGCTACGGTGTGCTGGCTCTGGCTACGGTTTGCTGACGCTGGCTACGGTGTGCTGACTCTGGCTAGGGTGTGCTGACGCTGGCTAGGGTGTGCTGACGCTGGCTAGGGTGTGCTGACTCTGGCTACGGTGTGCTGGCTCTGGCTACGGTGTGCTGGCTCTGGCTACGGTGTGCTGGCTCTGGCTACGGTGTGCTGACGCTGGCTAGGGTGTGCTGCCAATACGTGTGTGTGTGTGTGTGTGTGTGTGTGTGTGTGTGTGTGTGTGTGTGTTTTGTGTAGTGGCAAGGCAGTGGCAGTAGAAGAGCGAGGACGAGAGAAAAAGGAAGGAGTATTGTTCTTGGCACTGAGCAGAGCAACCAAATCCAACATTCCAGATGGACTCAAACAAGCTCCAACAATAACACACACACACGCACACAAGAACACATGCTGCCACACACACACGCATGTACACACACACAGACACACAGACACACATAGATACACACATGTACACACACACACACACACACAGACAGACACACATAGATACACACATGGAACAGGGGTCAACTCAGGAAAGACACATAATAAATCTATTGTGAGTTAGTGGCTGTCTCTTTCTTCACATGTATTGCTCTGTTCGGAGACCTTTGTAATTCTTCTGGATTATGTGTGTATTCTTTAATTATTTTGTATTATTGCTGGGTATTACTTCACTGTTGGAGCTAGAAACACATGTATATTGCTGATATATTTGCTCATGTGTAGCCTAACATGTGCGCAATGATGTGCCAAATCTTGATTTTGTGCATTATTATAAGAGTAAGCATTATAATAAGCCGCCTCAATATTTGCAGCCATAGGTGATGATATCTTTCTAGGATCTGATCCGTCGTCAGTATTGTGGAATCATTCTAATGTTAAAGTAAGATTTTAATGGAGAAATCTGATCTGAGAGCAGCGCTGCCTTTCTTTCAATGTGTTTTGGGAAACGTATGTTACATCTTCGGCCGTTGTAGGAAAGATGCCTTGTTAAAAACACTGTTAAACCTCAATTCAACCGCTATCTGGAACCGGGCCCAGTCTGAGGAGAATGGCACTGAGAACAATAAGTCTAAAATCCAGACACAGAACAGGCCTTCAGTACAACACAGCTTTGTAAGGAAATGCAATGTAAAAAGACACAGAGCTCGCTCTGCTGAAACTTTGAATACATAATTTTTTGCTGACTGAAGGATTTTGAAAAGAAAGTGAGGGATTATTAAAAAAGCAATTTCCATTTACAGCTAATCAAATGCAGAAAGGAAGAATAGCAGAGAGAGAGAGAGAGAGAGAGAGAGAGAGAGAGAGAGAGAGAGAGAGAGAGAGAGAGAGACTCACGATTACATATACAAATCCTCCCCATTCTGTCAGACATATTCAATATCCTCTGTCTACAATCATTACTTTCACAGAATTAGACATACTGACTGTATTCAAAAAACCTTTAATAGCCACAAGAGACATAACGATGATCACGGATATTGACTGTGAAAATATGAACAATGTTATTAACTGTCTACAAATATGAACAATATAAACAATGTTAATAACTGAACAAAGTTATTAAGTGTTGTGTCAAACACATTTACAGAAACACTGAGTTTTATATTGAATCTATTCCCCTGAGGGAGTTGGATTTACAGTCTCTCACTGCTGAATGTTCAGTCTGTCTCTTCTCTCTCTCTCTCGCTCGCTTTCTCTCCCCCCTTCTCTCTGTCTCCCCCTCTCGCTCTCTCTTCCTACCTCCTTCTCTCTCTCTCTCTCTTAAACAGAACCACAGCAGCAACCATAGCGACAGCAAGAGAGAGGAAGACCTGACCAGGTCTGTCACCTATCGAGGGTGCTGATTGGTCGATGGGTCTGTTGCTGCTTTGTTGCCGTGGGATGTGCAGGCAGGCAGGTCTGTCAGCCGGAGAGAGCGTTATGTTGCCGTGGCGTTGTGTTGCCGTGGCGTTGTGTTGCCGTGGACTCTCCACTCAGCAGTCCTGT
Organism: Coregonus clupeaformis; assembly: GCF_020615455.1. Lineage (NCBI taxonomy): Eukaryota > Metazoa > Chordata > Actinopteri > Salmoniformes > Salmonidae > Coregonus > Coregonus clupeaformis. The sequence continues at coordinate 440,537 of NW_025533524.1, read as the reverse complement.
CAGTCCCATTACAGTGTATTCAGAAAGTATTCATACCCCTTGACTTATTCCACATTTTGTTGTGTTACAGCCTGAATTCAAAATGGATTAAACATGTTTTTTTCCTCACCCATCTACACACAATACCCCATAATGACAAAGTGAAAACATGTTTTTAGAAATGTTTGCACATTTATTGAAAATGAAATACAGAAATATATAATTTACATAAGTATTCACACCCCTGAGTCAATACATGTTAGAATCACCTTTCGTAGCGATTACGGCTGTGAGTCTTTCTGGGTAAGTCTAAGAGCTTTGCACACCTGGATTGTACATTACTTGCCCATTACTTGCCCATTATTCTTTTCAAAAATCTTCCAGCTCTGTCAAATTGGTTGTTGATTATTGCTAGACAACCATTTACAAGTCTTGCCATAGAATTTCAAGCAGATTTAAGTCAAAATGGTAACTTGGCTACTCGGGAACATTCACTTTCTTCTTGGTAAGCAACTCCAATGTATATAGCACCTTGTGTTTTAGGTTATTGTCCTGCTGAAAGGTGAATTTGTCTTCCAGTGTCTGTTGGAAAGCAGACTGAACCAGGTTTTCCTCTAGGATTTTGCCTGTGCTTAGCTCTATTCTGTTTCTTTTTATCCTTAAAAACTCCCCAGTCCTTGCCGATGACAAGCATACCCATAACATGATGCAGCCACCACCATGCTTGAATATATGAAGAGTGATACTCAGTGATGTGTTGCGTTAAATTTGCCCCAAAACATAACGCTTTGTATTCAGGACATGAAGTTAATTTCGTTGCCACATGCTATTAACCAGCAGCTCTAGGACTGTGACCCCACCGTTATATTAACCAGCAGCTCTAGGACCGTGACCCCACCGTTATATTAACCAGCAGCTCTAGGACTGTGACCCCACCGTTATATTAACCAGCAGCTCTAGGACTGTGACCCCACCGTTATATTAACCAGCAGCTCTGGGACCGTGACCCCACCGTTATATTAACCAGCAGCTCTAGGACTGTGACCCCACCGTTATATTAACCAGCAGCTCTGGGACTGTGACCCCATCGTTATATTAACCAGCAGCTCTGGGACTGTGACCCCACCGTTATATTAACCAGCAGCTCTGGGACCGTGACCCCACCGTTATATTAACCAGCAGCTCTGGGACCGTGACCCCACCGTTATATTAACCAGCAGCTCTGGGACCGTGACCCCACCGTTATACTAACCAGCAGCTCTGGGACCGTGACCCCACCGTTATATTAACCAGCAGCTCTGGGACCGTGACCCCACCGTTATATTAACCAGCAGCTCTGGGACCGTGACCCCACCGTTATATTAACCAGCAGCTCTGGGACCGTGACCCCACCGTTATATTAACCAGCAGCTCTGGGACCGTGACCCCACCGTTATATTAACCAGCAGCTCTAGGACTGTGACCCCACCGTTATATTAACCAGCAGCTCTGGGACTGTGACCCCATCGTTATATTAACCAGCAGCTCTGGGACCGTGACCCCACCGTTATATTAACCAGCAGCTCTGGGACCGTGACCCCATCGTTATATTAACCAGCAGCTCTGGGACCGTGACCCCACCGTTATACTAGTAGGGTTATTAGGGTTATTAGGTGGAACAGCCTGGGGAGGTTCACACACACTGAAGCACACAAGCACAAGCACAGGCATGGAGGTATACAGACACACCCATACACACACACACACACACACACACACACACACACACACACGGAAGCACACACACACACACACGGAAGCACACACACCCCTAGGTCAAGTAAGGACACACTGTGACAAAACACTTTTTTTTTTTTTTGCATACGTTAAGTTTTACATATACGCTTTGTTTACTTCACATCTTGTACTTTTAAAACAAATACAATCTTTGCCTAGAGCGTCTTTCCGACCAGGGCGTGTTGACACACAGCTGTACACAAACACTGCATTCATAGAACATGTTAAGACAAGGATTTGCTGTGAACGACAGTGAATTAACAGTCTGTATCATGGTATTTAATAACATTAGGCAATTATAGCAGGGTTTCAAAGGCATTAATCAAATTGGCCAAATGATCACCCGTTAAGTTTTTTGAGCAGTAATGAAATGAGCTGTGAGCTAGTTCTGGCTCAGCGCCATTGGACATGCTGGGCTTGTGATCATGATTATATGGAGGAATTCCCCCAAGAACACAGCTAGGAATATATACAGTACAGTCCGATCTGTAGGCAATACCATACTCTATGGACTCATTATGGCTCTGCCTACAATCAATGAGGGAAATATGATTCCCAGAAGATAATGATGTGGTGATGGCTAATGGAAGCATTTTCACAAGGTAAACAACACTGAACGCTACACAGGCTGGGTCATAAAGTCTGGTTTAGATTTTTGGATTAGATTTATTAGGTTCCCCATTAGCCGACGCAAATGGAGACAGCTAGTCTTACTTAACGAAAAATACATTACAGACAAAATACTTTACAACCAGGCTAGGGAAATTGCCCTAAGAACCCCCATAATCAATGAGGGAAATATAATTCCCATGATACCCAGAATAGAGTAGACCAGGGGGAATATATCTAGGACCATGGGACCCTCTGAATCAAGGAGAGGGGATACCTCTAGGACCATGGAACCAGCTAGATCAAGGAGAGGGGATACCTCTAGGACCATGGAACCAGCTAGATCAAGGAGAGGGGATACCTCTAGGACCATGGAACCAGCTAGATCAAGGAGAGGGGATACTTCTAGGACCATGGGACCAGCTAGATCAAGGAGAGGGGATACTTCTAGGACCATGGAATCAGCTAGATCAAGGAGAGGGGATACTTCTAGGACCATGGAACCAGCTAGATCAAGGAGAGGGGACACCTCTAGGACCATGGAACCAGCTAGATCAAGGAGAGGGGATACCTCTAGGACCATGGAACCAGCTAGATCAAGGAGAGGGGATACCTCTAGGACCATGGAACCAGCTAGATCAAGGAGAGGGGATACTTCTAGGACCATGGAACCAGCTAGATCAAGGAGAGGGGATACTTCTAGGACCATGGAACCAGCTAGATCAAGGAGAGGGGATACCTCTAGGACCATGGAACCAGCTAGATCAAGGAGAGGGGATACTTCTAGGACCATGGGACCAACTAGATCAAGGAGAGGGGATACCTCTAGGACCATGGAACCAGCTAGATCAAGGAGAGGGGATACTTCTAGGACCATGGGACCAACTAGATCAAGGAGAGGGGATACCTCTAGGACCATGGGACCAGCTAGATCAAGGAGAGGGGATACTTCTAGGACCATGGGACCAACTAGATCAAGGAGAGGGGATACCTCTAGGACCATGGGACCAGCTAGATCAAGGAGAGGGGATACCTCTAGGACCATGGAACCAGCTAGATCAAGGAGAGGGGATACCTCTAGGACCATGGGACCAGCTAGATCAAGGAGAGGGGATACCTCTAGGACCATGGAACCAGCTAGATCAAGGAGAGGGGATACCTCTAGGACCATGGAACCAGCTAGATCAAGGAGAGGGGATACCTCTAGGACCATGAGACCCTCTTGATCAAGAAGAGGGGGACACCTCTGGGAACATGGGACCCTCTGGTTCAGTCAAAGGGATATCTCTGGGACCATGGGACCTTCTGGATAAAGGATCAAGGAGTGGGGGATACCTCTAGGACCATGGGGCTCTCTGGATCAAGGACAGGGGATATCTCTAGGACCATGGGACCCTCTGGATCAAGGAGAGTGGGATACCTCTGGGAACATGGGACCCTCTGGTTCAGTCAAAGGGATATCTCTGGGACCATGGGACCTTCTGGATAAAGGATCAAGGAGTGGGGGATACCTCTAGGACCATGGGGCTCTCTGGATCAAGGACAGGGGATATCTCTAGGACCATGGGACCCTCTGGGTCAAGTAGAGGGATACTTCTAGGACCATGGGACCCTCTGGATCAAGGATCAAGTAGAGGGATACCTCTAGGACCCTCTGGTTCAAGGATAGGGGATATCTCTAATGCCAAGGGACCCTCTGGATCAAGGATCAAGGCAAGGGGGATACCTATAGGACCATGGGACCCTCTGGATCAAAGAGAGGGGGATACCTCTGGTACCATGGGGCCCTCTGGGTCAAGTAGAGGGATACTTCTAGGACCATGGGACCCTCTGGATCAAGCATCAAGGAAAGAGGGATACCTATGGTACAATGGGACCCTCTGAATTAAGGAGGGGGATACCTCTAGGACCATGCAACCCTCTGGATCAAGGATCAAAGAGAGGGGCATACCACTAGAACCATGGGACCCTCTGGATCAAGAAGAGGATACCTCTATGACAATGGGACCCTCTGGATCAAGGAGAGGGATACCTTTATGATCAAGGAACCCTCTAGATTAAGGAGAGGGGCATATCTCAAAGACAAATGGGACCCTCTGGATCAAGGAGAGGATCCCTCTAGGACCATGGGACCCTCTGGATCAAGGATCAAGGAGATGGATATACCCCAGAGATCTGGTCCATTGTCAGCTTCCACTGTGGGGCGTAATGCGTTTGAGAGTCTTACTGTATAATTATATGACCCTGGCAACCAGATTAGTGTCAAGGAGAGGTGGTACGGAGTGGAGTGCCCAGCCTGTAGACCACATTAGAGTGTGTCAGAGATTATATGCATGGCCATATGACAATGAGCCTGTAGACTGTCAGAGGCTCAAGGTGAAGAGTGAACAAATCAACAAAACTTTTATGCAGCAGCATATATCCAATCCCCCCGTTCTCCATCCATCAACACCCTAATCACATGGTGGTTGCAGCCTGGTCTAGACACTTTAGAGATAAGGCTCCTACTTCCTGTCAGGTGTCGTGTATCCAGGAGCTTTATTCCTGTGATAACGCCAGCGTTGGTGGAGTCTGTCTACACACAGGACTAGTACACTCTTATATATAAAAAAAAAAAGGTTATATCTAGAACCTAAAAGCGTTCTTTCGGCTGTCCCCATTGGAGAACCCTTTGAAGAACCCTTTTATCATCCAGGTAGAATCCTTTCCGCAGAGGGTTCTACATGGAACCCAAAAGTGTTCTACCTATAACCAAAAATGGTTCTCCTATGGGGACAGCCGAAGAACCAATTTGGAACTCTTTTCTCTAAGCGTAGATAGCGATACAGCCAGCCGTGCAGTCCCGCCATACACATGTTATTAATCTGGAAACCTAAGCCTGCTCTCTATTCACGCTGCATTAGACTGGTAATTGTAGCCAGAGGCTGTTAGGGGGCAGGGAAACACAAGTGTGGAGAGACATGGTTAAATCTGAGACTCAGGCAAGTTAGGCTACCTAACAAACCCCCACCCAACGCACGCACGCACGCACACACACACACAGACACAGACACAAACACACACACACACACACACACACACACACACACACACACACACACACTTTCATGGTCAGGGGTTAGGTGGGGGCCAGGTGGAAGGCCGGAGCGGTTGAAAGGGATTGTGGGTAAGGGTGTTAATGATGATGCCGACAGACAGACGTCCTAAAAGGACAAGGTTCAAAATTCGAAGGTCAAGGTTCACACTCGGTAGCCCTAACCTATAATTGCACTTTTACCCATTGAACTGTCCATTGTTGTTTGGACGGTCTCTGACCGCTAACCTCTGCCTGATCCTAGAACAGTTTAAAACCTATGCCATGCATACCACTGGTCCGTACATTACCTCGTAGTCAATCTTTCCTAACAGTGCAAAGCTAAACCTACACTCTTAGAAAAAAACTAAGTAGAACCATATTCGATTTGTCTCCATAGTTGAACCCTTTTCAGTGCTAGGTAGAACCCCCTGTAAATAGTTATACTTAGAACCTTCTACCAAGGTTCTACTTAGAACCCTTTTATCTTTGAATGTTTTTTCCTAGAAACCTCTGCTAAGAACCCCTTTATCTTTGAATGTTTTTTCCTAGAACCCTCTACTTCTACTTAGAACCCTTTTATCTTTGAATGTTTTTTCCTAGAACCCTCTACTTCTACTTAGAACCCTTTTATCTTTGAATGTTTTTTCCTAGAACCCCCTACTTCTACTTAGAACCCTTTTAGCTTTGAATTTTTTTTCTAGAACCCTCTACTTCTACTTAGAACCCTTTGATATTTGAATGTTTTTTCCTAGAACCCTCTACTTCTACTTAGAACCTTTTTATCTTTGAATGTTTTTTCCTAGAACCCTCTACTTCTACTTAGAACCCTTTTATCTTTGAATATTTTTTCCTAGAACCCTATACTTCTGCTAAGAACCCTTTTATATTTTAATGTTTTTTCCTAGAACCCTCTACTTCTACTTAGAACCCTTTTATATTTGGAATGTTTTTTCCTAGAACCCTCTACTTCTACTTAGAACCCTTTGATCTTTGAATGTTTTTTCCTAGAACCCTCTACTTCTACTTAGAACCCTTTGATCTTTGAATGTTTTTTCCTAGAACCCTCTACTTCTACTTAGAACCCTTTTATATTTTAATGTTTTTTCCTAGAACCCTCTACTTCTACTTAGAACCCTTTTATCTTTGAATGTTTTTTCCTAGAACCCTCTACTTCTACTTAGAACCCTTTTATCTTTGAATGTTTTTTCCTAGAACCCTCTACTTCTACTTAGAACCCTTTTATCTTTGAATGTTTTTTCCTAGAACCCTCTACTTCTACATAGAACCCTTTTATCTTTGAATGTTTTTTCCTAAAACCCTCCACTTCTGCTAAGAACCCTTTTATCTTTGAGAAGGGTTCTTAAGACCATGTATGAAATAGCTCCACCAGCCTTATTAGCCTTTAAAGTTAAACTCTTTATGACAATACACTAAATATATCATAAGGCCTAGTTATACGGTAACACATTGGCGTTTGGAAACTCCTGGTTTACAGGCAAACATCAGGCCTGAAAGTCACAGTGTGCTGGCTTGAAAAGTGATGTGTAATTCCTATTGGAATCCAGCCAGAGTGAGGATATTCAACAACTGGAACGTTTAATCACCCGCAACCTGCATTCAGAATGACTGCCAGGGTAGGATAGATTGATTAGTGAGACTACCTCAACCATCTAAACTGGAACAGCCATCTCAGTAACGGGTGCAATAACTCTAACTACTTAACAGATTATATTAGTAAAAGAAAAAGGAAATATATATTTATCTTTGTGTAGTATGAGATTAATCAACCAATCAATGCAAAAACACAGATATTGCCTCAGTGTCCGTGCTTTTACAGATGCTATAATGGCAAAGATGTGTAATTATTATTATCACTATTATTTATTTTTATTTTATTTTCTTGACAGGGAAGTGATGCTGAGACTAGGGTCTCGTTTACAGATGAGCCCTGCACAAATACACTACATGACCAAAAGTATGTGGGCAACTGTTCGTCGAACATCTCATTCAAAAATCATGGGCGTTAATATGGAGTTGGTCCCCCCCCCCCCTTTGCTGCGTTAACAGCCTCCCCTCTTCTGGGAAGGCTTTCCACTAGATGTTGGAACATTGCTGCAGGGACTTGTTTTCATTCAGCCACAAGAGCTTTAGTGAGGTTGGGTGCTGACGTTGGGCAATTAGGCCTGGCTCGCAGTCGGCGTTCCAATTCATCCCAAAGGTGTTTGATGGGGTTGAGGTGAGGGCTCTGTGCAGGCCAGTCAAGGTCTTCCACACCGATCTCAACAAACCATTTCTGTATGGACCTCGGTTTGTGCACGGGGGCATTGTCATGCTGAAACAGGAAAGGACCTTCCCCAAACTGTTGCTACAAAGTTAGAAGCACAGAATCATCTAGAATGTCATTATATGTTGTATCATTAAGATTTCCCTTCACTGGAACTAAGGGGCCTAGCCCGAACCATGAAAAACAGCCCCAGACCATTATTCCTCCTCCACTAAACTTTACAGTTGGCACTATGCATTGGGGCAGGTAGTGTTCTCCTGGCATCCACCAAACCCAGATGAATCTGTCGGACTGCCAGATGGTGAAGAGTGATTCATCACTCCAGAGAATGCGTTTCCACTGCTCCAGAGTCCAATGGCAGCAAGCTTTACACCACTTCAGCCAAAGCTTGGCTTTGCGCATGGAGATCTTAGGCTTGTGTGCGGCTGCTCGGCCATGGAAACCCATTTCATGAATGTCCCAACAAACAGTTATTGTGCTGACGTTGCTTCCAGAGGCAATTTGAAAGTTGTTTAACATAAAGGGCATTTACCCAACTCTGTGGAGACCGAAGGGGCCTCCAGTGTTATCCAAGCTTGAGACCGGGTTTGGTAATTTGTAAGTCTAAATTAAATAAATTATGATAAAATGATGATAGATACATAGGAAGTTACTGCATGAGTGCTTTGTAGATAAACATCAAACCCATTTTTGATACAAACACAAATGGTGAGTGGTCACTGATATCATTTGCAAAAACACCACTAGCCAAATACTTATGGGGACGGTTAGTCAGGATAAGGTCAATCAACAAGGAGTTTGCTAGGTTTTTTTTACAGTAATCTGTGTGGGTTTCATTATCAGCTGAGTCAAGTTGAACTCAAGACAGATATTCTTAAACTGAGCTGAGTATAAGCCAATCAAGATTTAGATCTCCTTGTTATTCTGTCTCTCACTGTTCAAATAAACCTACCATTAAAATTATAGACTGATCATATCTTTGTCAGTGGGCAAACGTACAAAATCAGCAGGGGATCAAATACTTTTTTCCCTCACTGTAGATCATGAAGGAACGCCTGGGGGTGAATAATATAGATCATGAAGGAACGCCTGGGGGTGAATAATATAGATCATGAAGGAACGCCTGGGGGTGAATAATATAGATCATGAAGGAACGCCTGGAACTGAATAATATAGATCATAAAGGAATGCCTGGGGGTGAATAATATAGATCATGAAGGAACGCCTGGGGGTGAATAATATAGATCATGAAGGAACGCCTGGGGGTGAATAATATAGATCATGAAGGAACGCCTGGGGGTGAATAATATAGATCATGAAGGAACGCCTGGGGGTGAATAATATAGATCATGAAGGAACACCTGGGGGTGAATAATATAGATCATGAAGGAACGCCTGGGGGTGAATAATATAGATCATGAAGGAACGCCTGGGGGTGAATAATATAGATCATGAAGGAACGCCTGGGGGTGAATAATATAGATCATGAAGGAACGCCTGGGGGTGAATAAAATAGATCATGAAGAACACCTGGGGGTGAATAATATAGATCATGAAGGAACGCCTGGGGGTGAGTTTTCAATTTGGTTTCTCTAATGCAAGCCATAGGGCAGTGGTCGCTGATATCATTTGGTTTCTCTAATGCAAGCAATAGGGCAGTGGTCGCTGTTATCATTTGGTTTCTCTAATGCAAGCAATAGGGCAGTGGTCGCTGTTATCATTTGGTTTCTCTAATGCAAGCAATAGGGCAGTGGTCGCTGATATCATTTGGTTTCTCTAATGCAAGCAATAGGGCAGTGGTCGCTGATATCATTTGGTTTCTCTAATGCAAGCAATAGGGCAGTGGTCGCTGATATCATTTGGTTTCTCTAATGCAAGCAATAGGGCAGTGGTCGCTGTTATCATTTGGTATCTCTAATGCAAGCAATAGGGCAGTGGTCGCTGATATCATTTGGTATCTCTAATGCAAGCAATAGGGCAGTGGTCGCTGATATCATTTGGTATCTCTAATGCAAGCAATAGGGCAGTGGTCGCTGATATCATTTGGTATCTCTAATGCAAGCAATAGGGCAGTGGTCGCTGATATCATTTGGTTTCTCTAATGCAAGCAATAGGGCAGTGGTCGCTGTTATCATTTGGTTTCTCTAATGCAAGCAATAGGGCAGTGGTCGCTGTTATCATTTGGTTTCTCTAATGCAAGCAATGGGGCAGTGGTCGCTGATATCATTAGCAAAAACACCACTAGCCAAATACTTAAGGGGACGGTTAGTCAGGATAAGGTCAACCAATAAGGAGTTTCAGGATAAGGTCAACCAATAAGGAGTTTCAGGATAAGGTCAACCAATAAGGAGTTTGCTGGGTTTTTTACATTAATCTGAGTGGGTTTCATTATCAACAGAGTCAAGTTGCCTCAGATCAGTTTAAGAATATCTGTCTTGAGTTCATGTGTAAGCCAGTCTATTGAGATCTCCTAGCACAACCAGTTCAGATACCAGAAAGGGTTTTAAATCATCAGAAATAATGGCTGGGGGGGGGGGGGCGGTAGACCGCAGCAATAAATATATGCATATTTTGGCTTATGGCCACTTTTATAACCAACAGCTCACACATTTTGGGGACAGTGATGCTAAGGCAGCATGATACCATAAGAGATCTTACATAAATAGCCACTCCCCTTTTTTTCACATCTGAAAAAAAAATTGTCCGCAATGGCAACGTCCTTATCCCTAATCAAATTATTCAGCCAGGTCTCTGAGATAACCTGAACGTCTGGGCAAGCGTCATGCACCCAGACATCCAGAAAGTCCAGTTTAGACATCAGGCTTCGCACATTTTATATGCAACAGTCCAAGCCCTCTGCGAGATTTGAAAACAGCAGGAGTATCCATGGTGACACAAGACTCAATAGAACTGAATGAGCTAGCCACGATAGGCTTCCTGATTGGATTAGAAGTTGCAGAGCTAATAGTAGAATTCAGGTAAATGTGCACAAGATTACTATTGACAATACCCCTATGCTTATGAGCACATGTAGCAATACGATATCTTGATATAAAACTATTAATAGCATAGGTGGAGCATACAACAGTGGGTTCCTTACGGAGCTAACAGCTATCCATGGGAATTAAATTAACAGGCACATACAATACCCCTATGCTTATGAGCACATGTAGCAATAAGATATATTGATATAAAACTATTAATAGCACAGGTGGAGCTAAGAGTGGGTTCCTCAACGGGAGCTAACAGCCATCAATGGGAATTAAATGAACAGGCACAGAATTACTATTTACAATACCCCTATCAACATGGGAAACTGTGGCGGAATGATATCGCTGTTATTTAATGGGAGTAAATACCTTTGAGGAGTTTGATTTGATCAGTCAATGCCTCAGCGCAGCCTTGTAGTGTTTGGACAGGATCCAGGCACCCAAATGATTAGAGTGGATCCCATCTTCCTTATAGAGCATCCTCTGCTTCCAAAAGGTGTCAACGTTGTCTACAAAAGTTACACCCAAGGAGCTGCAGGAGTAACGTAGCCAGTTGTGAAGTGCTAGTAGCCTGCTAAAACGTTTCACTACCTCGACCCAGCAAGGACACAGGGCCAGAAATGATAAGAGGTTATTTTGGTGTCCAACAGAGACTCAATCAATTCTTCAAAATCCTGTTTCAGCCGTTCCGAGCTACCATTTCTAATGTCATTCAATCTTACACTACCGTTCAAAAGTTTGGGGTCACTTAGAAATGTCCTTGTTTTCGAAAGAAAAGCCAATTTGTTTCTATTAAAATAACATCAAATTGATCAGAAATACAGTGTAGACATTGTTAATGTTGTAAATGGCTATTGTAGCTGGAAACGGCAGATTTTTTATGGAATATCTACATAGGCGTACAGAGGCCCATTATCAGCAACCATCAGTCCTGTGTTCCAATGGCACGTTGTGTTTGCTAATACAAGTTTATCATTTAAAAAGGCTAATTGATCATTAGAAAACCCTTTTGCAATTATGTTAGCACAGCTGAAAACTGTTGTGCTCATTAAAGAAGCAATAAAAATGGCCTTCTTGAGACTAGTTGAGTATCTGGAGCGTCAGCAATTGTGGGTTCGATTACAGGCTCAAAATGGCCAGAAACAAATAACTTTCTTCTGAAACTCGTCAGTCTATTCTTGTTCTGAGAAATGAAGGCTATTCCATGCGAGAAATTGTCAAGAAACTGAAGATCTCGTACAGCGCTGTGTACTACTCCCTTCACAGAACAGTGCAAACTGTCTCTAACCAGAATAGAAAGAGGAGTGGGAGACCCTGGTGCACAACTGAGCAAGAGGACAAATACATTAGAGTGTCTAGTTTGAGAAACAGGCGCCTCACAGATCCTCAACTAACAGCTTCATTAAATAGTACACGCAAAACACCAGTCTCAACGTCAACAGTGAAGAGGCGACTCCGGGATGTTGACCTTCTAGGCAGAGTTGCAAAGAAAAAGCCATATCTCAGACTGCCCATCTTAATAAAAAAAAAATGTATTGGCTTTTTCTTTGCAACTCTGCCTAGAAGGTCAGCATCCCGGAGTCGCCACTTCACTGACACACCCAAAAGTAAAAAGTCCTCTATCTATCTCTATGGCTTGTTGTTAACACGCCTATCTGCCATCTCATTGACTAGACCATGGTCAAAGGATTGTATAGCAGTGAAACCAATAACCAATTTCACACGAGAGCCTGACATCTGACAAGTATGAATGTGTGATCGTGAGTCTAATAATACAATCACTTACTCCACAGACACCAACATGTGATTTACACTTTCTAACAACCCACAATGTCAAGCTTTTAAAAGGGATAATAAACTCCTTTCACTCACATCTGTACGCTCCACATGTTTAAGCCGTGTTGCCATCTGTACTGGTAAACTTGAGAGTGGTTTTACTGCCACACAAAAGGACTTTCTTCTACTTTCTAACAGGGTCCGATAGTTCCATTGGCCTTGACTGTGAAACACCAACAGCCATCAAAAGCTATTGGTGTCTGACAAATGTGGCACCTTTGTAAAGTCATAAACTACAGTGCCTTCGGAAAGTATTCAGACCCCTTGACTTTTTCCACATTTTTGTTACGTTACAGCCTTATTCTAAAATGTATTAAATTGTTTTTTCCCCCTCATCAATCTACACACGATACCCGATAATGACATAGCAAAAACAGAAATATCACATTTACATAAGTATTCAGACCCTTTACTCAGTATTTTGTTGAAGCACCTTTGACAGCGATTACAGCCTCGAGTCTTCTTGGGTATGACGCTACAAGCTTGGCCCACCTGTATTTGGGGAGTTTCTCCCATTCTGCTCTGCAGATCCTCTCAAGTTCTGTCAGGTTGGATGGGGAGCGTCGCTGCACAGCTATTTTCAGGTCTCTCCAGAGATGTTCGATCGGGTTCAAGTCCGGGCTCTAGAATAAGGCTGTAATGTAACAAAATGTGGGAAAAGTCAAGGGGTCTGAATACTTTCCGAAGGCACTGTATACGGTGTAAACATGTCTTCAGCACGTATTGTTGCTGGTTGAGACTGCACTAGCCATATGACAGAAAGGGTCAGAGGTGAAGCGCATTAGTTAATTGAGTCATGATGAACGTGTTAAAGGGGAAGATACAGTATGGGGGTGTCAAATAGTTGAAATCAAGAGATTACTGGTGATTGTGCTTGTCAATTATTAGTGGTTTCAGTACTTGTCTCATGATGCAACTCTTTCTGGGCTCTCCTGCCCTGCCAGCCCACCTGCAATGTCTCGGGCAGTCAAAGACTTCAGCCCCACTGCAATGTCTCGGGCAGTCAAAGACTTCAGCCCCACTGCAATGTCTCGGGCAGTCAAAGACTTCAGCCCCACTGCAATGCCTCGGACAGTCAAAGACTTCAGCCCCACTGCAATGCCTCGGGCAGTCAAAGACTTCAGCCCCACTGCAATGTCCCGGGCAGTCAGAGTCTTCAGCCCCACTAAAATGTCCCTGGCAGTCAGAGACTTATCACTATCTGCATCTGAGTAAATGTTTCCTGCGGAGGGAGTTTAGCAGCTCTCTACACAGATGGAGGAAGTGGAGGGCGACTGGGCCAGGAGATGTGTTGCAGGTTAAGTCTGAAGGAGGAGGAGGATATTTTTGTATTGGGTTATAACAGGCTCTGGCTTGGCCAGGAGATGTCTCTCTCAGGTAGATTTACAGACCTAAAGAGTCAGAGTGTTACAGGTCAGGTCTGAAAGTGACAGACTCAACCAACCATCCCTCCCATCACTTAACATTATTTGAAAATATCAAACCGTCAGTGATTCTACGACTCCTAGACAGATTAATCATAAATAATGAAGAATTTGGTCATAAATAACAAAGATTTCTTCATTGAGGCCAGAGAGTGGGCGTATAACCAACGCTAGGGTCAGGACGCACTTCCAATGTCAGCCAATGAACAGCCAGGCTTTCTACCTTCTTTACCACAGGACTGACAAAGGAACAGAAGAAAGAAGACAGGGTATTCACACAGGGATTGGTTTATAACACAGAGTATTCACACAGGGATTGGTTTATAATACAGGGTATTCACACAGGGATTGGTTTATAATACAGTGTATTCACACAGGGATTGGTTTATAATACAGTGTATTCACACAGGGATTGGTTTATAATACAGGGTATTCACACAGGGATTGATTTATAATACAGTGTATTCACACAGGGATTGGTTTATAATACAGTGTATTCACACAGGGATTGGTTTATAACACAGTGTATTCACACAGGGATTGGTTTATAATACAGTGTATTCACACAGGGATTGGTTTATAATACAGTGTATTCACACAGGGATTGGTTTATAATACAGTGTATTCACACAGGGATAGATTTATAACACTGTGTATTCACACAGGGATTGATTTATAGTACAGGGTATTCACACAGGGATTGATTTATAACACAGTGTATTCACACAGGGATTGATTTATAGTATGGTATTCACACAGGGATTGATTTATAATACAGTGTATTCACACAGGGATTGATTTATAATACAGTGTATTCACACAGGGATTGGTTTATAATACAGTGTATTCACACAGGGATTGGTTTATAATACAGTGTATTCACACAGGGATTGATTTATAACACTGTGTATTCACACAGGGATTGATTTATAGTACAGGGTATTCACACAGGGATTGATTTATAACACAGTGTATTCACACAGGGATTGATTTATAGTATGGTATTCACACAGGGATTGATTTATAATACAGAGTATTCACACAGGGATTGATTTATAATACAGTGTATTCACACAGGGATTGATTTATGATACAGGGTATTCACACAGGGATTGATTTATAATACAGTGTATTCACACAGGGAATGATTTATAGCACAGTGTATTCACACAGGGATTGATTTATAATATGGTGTATTCACACAGGGATTGATTTATAATACAGGGTATTCACACAGGGATTGATTTATAATACAGTGTATTCACACAGGGATTTATTTATAGTACAGGGTATTCACACAGGGATTGATTTATAATACAGTGTATTCACACAGGGATTGATTTATAATACAGTGTATTCACACAGGGATTGATTTATAATACAATGTATTCACACAGGGATTGATTTATAATACAGTGTATTCACACAGGGATTGATTTATAATACAATGTATTCACACAGGGATTGGTTTATAATACAGTGTATTCACACAGGGATTGATTTATAATACAAGGTATTCACACAGGGATTGATTTATAATACAGTGTATTCACACAGGGATTGATTTATAGTACAGAGTATTCACACAGGGATTGATTTATAATACAGTGTATTCACACAGGGATTGATTTATAATACAGTGTATTCACACAGGGATCTGATCTGGCTATGCCATATGGCTGTGGGCTACACTAGTTCATTTAGCAGACAAGATTTGTTTCGAATTCCGTGACATTTTTTTTTTGTATTATTTTATAGTATGAAGAATACAACTGAACATAGCTAAATAAAATAGATAGGACGCCAATGAAGTGCGCACATGCGGCTATTCTGTGTTGAGCGGTTAACAAAGAAACAGGTCTTCCTGTATGCTTAATTTAGAGTTATTTATGCAACTCTATATTAGTTCAGTTGTGATACAAACTTTGGGTTTATATATTTTATATATTTTTATGTTTTTGTTTTTTTACCCGCTTTTTCTCCCCAATTTTGATCTTGTCTCATCGCTGCAACTCCCCAACGGGCGGCGAAGGTCGAGTCATGCGTCCTCCGAATCATCACCCGCCAAACCACGCTTCTTAACACCCACCCGCTTAACCCGGAAGCCAGCCGCACCAACGTGTCAGATGAAACACCGTTCAACTGAGGTCAGCCTGCAGGCGCACGGCCCGCCACAAGGAGTCGCTAGAGCGCGATGAGCCAAGTGAAGCCCCGCGGCCAAACCCTCCCCTAACCCGGACCACGCTGGGCCAATTGTGCGCCGCCCTATGGGACTCCCGATCACGGCCAGTTTTGATACAGCCTGGATCGAACCCGGGTCTGTAGTGACGCCTATAGCACTGCAATGCAGTGCCTTAGAACGCTGCGCCCCTCGGGAGGCCCTCTATGTTTAGATTTGTTATATATTCTAAGGCTGCATGACGCGACTCCATTGATGATTTGAAAAAAGTCGCATGAAAGGCATGAGCTCTGATTTGTTTCTTGTGCATGCTGTACACACTTCATCAGTCTCTCATTCACAATTTAACACTTGATAATATTCTCACCTCCAATTTCCCGGCACCATCCCCTTTGTGTGGCCTTAATGCCCCCTAAAAAAAAATCATTTTGCGGCCAAAGTGTACACTGTGCCCTTGGGCTGAATGTAATAACTATAATCCCCTTCTTCTGGCTGCTCAGAAGCACCTCTCACTAACATGGCTCTCTCAGATATCTCAATTCTTATTAGCCAATGCCAGTCACATGATCGGGTCCTTTTCTCAGCTAAGAAGTAGGCTACAAGTGAAGACAGACACATCGGGGACCCAACTGAGCGCGTCTCTCTTATCTAGTTCTGAGACGCACATAGAAAATGTTAGAAGAACTGTCTACCTTTAGCCTGCTTTTCACCAGCCAACAAGATGAGTAGGCCTAACGAACAGCAAAAGCACTATGTGACGAGGTGTGAAAGGAGGAGTCAGGCTGGCTGGATCCGTTTGACCAACTGGTCTCGATAGATCGGATCCTCTCCTCTCCAGGCGTTCTACCACCTGAAGAACCCGATCCATCGCTTCCCCCAAGCTGGCCAACGTCGAGGAATGCTCCTGGACCCTTGCCACAACTCCAGGCATGCGGTCTTCTCCTGCTGACTCCATATCAGATCAGCTGAGTGATTCTGTGACGAGGTGTGAAAGAAGGAGTCAGGCGCAGGAGGTAAAATACCGAAGTCCAGAGTTTAATCCGTTTGCATAAATCAAACGCACCAAGCGTCAAACGAAACTGTACAAGGGAAAACATCCACCTTGGCAATAACACAGTGAAATGTAGCTCAACCGAGCTACACGCTCTCACAACAAAACAATCACTCACAAAGACAAGGGGAACAGAGGGAACACTTATACACATACTAATTAGGGGAATTAGCACCAGGTGTGTGTGATTGACAAGACATGACAAGTGAAGTGATGAGAATGGGATCGGCAGTAGCTAGTACTCCGGTGACGACAAACGCCGAAGCCTGCCCGAACCAGGAGGGGCAGCCTCGGCGGAAGTCGTGACAGTACCCCCGACGCGCATCTCCAGCCTGGGGACGGCCAGGAGGACGCGGAGCAGGGCGAGTCGGATGGCGACGGTGGAAATCCCTCAACAGGGAGGGATCGAGGATGTCCCGCCTTGGGACCCAGCACCGTTCCTCCGGACCGTACCCCTCCCACTCCACGAGATACTGAAGGCCCCCCACCCGACGCCACGAATCCAGGATGGAACGGACCGAGTACGCCAGTGCCCCCTCAATGTCCAGAGGAGGTGGAGGAACCTCTCGTACCTCAGACTCCTGGAGCGGACCAGCTACCACCGGCCTGAGGAGAGACACATGAAACGAGGGGTTAATACGGTAATCAGGGGGAGTAACAACCTGTATGTCACCTCGTTTATTCTCCTCAGGACTTTAAACGGCCCCATAAACCGCGGGCTCAGCTTCTGGCAGGGCAGGCGGAGGGGCAGATTCCGGGTCGAGAGCCAGACCCGATCCCCCGGTACGAACACCGGGGCCACCCTGCGGTGGCGGTCAGTATTGGCCTTCTGACGACGCACGACGCGCTGGAGGCGAACATGGGCAGCGTCCCAAGTCTCCTCCGCCAGCCGAAACCAGTCATCCACCGCGGGAGCCTCGGTCTGGCTCTGGTGCCACGGTACCAGGACCGGTTGGTAACTCAAAACACATTGGAAGGGTGTTAGGTTAGTGGAGGAGTGGCGCAGAGAGTTCAGAGCATATTCTGCCCATGGCAGGAACACAGACCACTCCCCCGGCCGGTCCTGACAGTAGGTCCGCAGGAACCTACCCACATCTTGATTCACCCTTTCCACCTGCCCATTGCTCTCGGGGTGAAAACCAGAGGTCAGGCTGACGAGGCCCCCAGACGTTCCATGAACGCCTTCCAGACTCTAGACGTGAACTGGGGACCTCGGTCGGACACTATATCCTCTGGTACCCCGTAGTGCCGGAAGACGTGAGTAAACAGAGCCTCCGCAGTTTGTAGGGCAGTGGGGAAACCGGGCAGTGGAAGGAGGCGGCAGGACATTGAAAAGCGGTCCACAATGACCAGGATAGTTGTGTTACCTTGGGAGGGGGGCTGATCAGTGAGAAAGTCAATACTCAGGTGAGACCATGGTCGTTGTGGAACTGGTAAAGGTTGTAGCTTACCCGCTGGGAGGTGCCTAGGTGCCTTACTCTGGGCGCACACAGAGCATGAGGAAACATACACCCTCACGTCCTTAGCCAAGGTAGGTCACCAGTACTTCTCGGTCAGGCAGCGCATTGTACGACCGATACCTGGATGACCAGAGGAGGGTGACGTGTGTATCAGGGCCCACTCGTTCCATCCGGACCCTGCTGCCAGCATCCGGAACTCCAGCGCGTAGTCCTGAGCGGTCCTCGTCCCCTACCTCAGATGAATCAGTCATTCGCCCGCCTCTTGACCCTCAGGAAGGTGATCAAAAACGGCCCAAAAGAGGTGAGCAAACTCCTCGTAGTTCTTCAACGTGGTACCTCCCTCGTTCCATACCGCGTCGGACCACTCCAGGGCTCTCCCACAAAGGCAGGAAACGAGGACGGATACTTTCTCCCGCTCCCGGGGCGCCGGTCTGATGCTGGAGAAATACATCTCCAGTTGGAGTAGTAATCCCTTTCAGCGTGCTGCAGTCCCGCCAAACGCCGGTGGCCAGGATATCTGGATCCCTCCGGGGGCTGGGGTGTAGGTGGCTGGATCCGGTTGACCAGCTGGTCTCGATAGATCGGATCCTCTCCTCTCCAGGCGTTCTACCACCTGAAGAACCTGATCCATCGCTTCCCCCAAGCTGGCCAACATCGAGGAATGCTCCTGGACCCTTGCCACAACTCCAGGCATGCGGTCTTCTCCTGCTGACTCCATATCAGATCAGCTGAGTGATTCTGTGACGAGGTGTGAAAGAAGGAGTCAGGTGCAGGAGGTAAAATACTGAAGTCCAGAGTTTAATCCGTTTGCATAAATCAAACGCTCCAAGCGTCAAACGAAACTGTACAAGGGAAAACATCCACCTTGGCAATAACACAGTGAAATGTAGCTCAACCGAGCTCCTGGCTCTCACAACAAAACAATCACTCACAAAGACAAGGGGAACAGAGGTAACACTTATGCACATACTAATTAGGGGAATGAGCACCAGGTGTGTATGATTGACAAGACATGACAAGTGGAGTGATGAGAATGGGATCGGCAGTTGCTAATACTCCGGTGACGACGAACGCCGAAGCCTGCCCGAACCAGGAGGGGGGGCAGCCTCGGCGGAAGTCGTGACACACTAGCCTATGTCAATCTACTATCCCCTATAGTACAAAAGTTGACCTATTCTATTGGTCAACTTGTCCTTCTGGGCAATAAATAAATATTCCAAACATACGCTGGGACAGTTGTGGGATGTGATAGATCCCAAATTAATACAACCACTAGCATCAAAAAACCTTTTAAAAGTAATGAGGCTGACGCAACAGATCAGAACGTTTATCTTAAAATGTTGATAAACTATTAGGCTATTTCTTCACATTATAAGCGCAGCAATGCGCACACGGCAGTAGGCTATAAGCGCAAATGTTCCAAAATCCAATACATTTGTGGGGGAAAAAGTGACCGCAAATGCGATTATACATGTAATGCTTTATTATGAAGGTGCATTTCTATGGTGAAAATGATCTTCCCCATACTTGAAACTCACGTGCCGCCTATGTATGCCAGTTAGGCTCTACACTGGTTGTAAAGCGGATTAATGTGCTTAATTTAAAGAAGTGATTTGGCCACTTTAGTTGTGATACAAACCTTATCAAAACACATAGGCCTATGGGCTAGGTTACATGAGGTCTGCAACTAGGATTTTAAAAAGTAGCAAAAAAAAAGCATGCACTGTTTCTTCCCTTACTGCACACAAGCTGAGCATCATTCACAAGTGATAATACATCATTCACAAGTGATAATACATCATTCACAAGTGATAATACATCATTCACAAGTGATAATACATCATTCACAAGTGATAATACATCATTCACAAGTGATATTATATCATTCACAAGTGATAGGCTAATATTGTCACCCATCAGACTATTCTTAGTTTAATCTTGTCTTTACATATACTAAATAATATATGTGTGAAATTTGTTTTCATTTAGAATGGACCATTATCATGCACCTGTCTTGGAAAATGGGCATGACAAAAAAAAATACATACTCCTGTTGTAAAGCGATGCAATGTGCTTAATATTAGGAAAGTTGAGAAATAAAAAAAGTATGCCAGGCCTATAGAAAGCTGATGGGATCCTCTTTTTAATAGAGGCCATCAAAACTCTGTTTCCTATAGAAATGTTGCGCAACATGAGCTCATGGGCTGTCATGAAGTGTTTGATTTGATTTCTCGATGACATTTGCATCGATGTCAGAGTGATTAGAGGGACAATTACATTTTACGTCATTTAGCAGACGCTCTTATCCAGAGCGACTTACATTATTTTTTTTCATACCCCCTGTGGGAATCGAACCCACAACCCTGGCGTTGCAAACGCCATGCTCTATCAACAGAGCTACATCCCTGCCGGCCATTCCCTCCCCTACCCTGGACGACGCTGGGCCAATTGCGCGCCGCCCCATGGGTCTCCCGGTCACGGCCAGCTACGACAGAGCCTGGATACGAACCAGGATCTCTAGTGGCACAAATAGCACTGCGATGCAGTGCCTTAGACCACTGCGCCACTCAGGAGTCAATAGAGTGCTGAGTACCAGGCAGTTAGCAAGTTTGGTAGGCTACTAATGACCAGCAGCAGCATCAGAGCTTGGAGAAGCCTAATTACCGTGACTACACTGTGATGTAGAATTTTGACTCCGGTCATGACTCGTGACCGCACGTGTGGCGGTAATACGTCACCGTAACAGTCCTAATCCAGACCACTAATTTCTTGCTTTCAGACGGGTTTGAAAGTTGAAATTAATTGTCACTTTGATATGTCTGCTTACATTGGAGAAGGTACCGTAGCCTATCGTTTATCAAAGCTATAACAGTGTCAGTTGGACTATCGTGGGAAGCCTGTTCCACCTTGGTTAGGAGGAACAGGCTGGTTGGATGTGTTCGGGATCTATCTGCAAACAAAATGGCTCCTACATGTGTTTTTCCATTTAGATGGGGAAAAAGAAAAGCCAACCAACCAGCTGTGAATGTAATCCGCCTAGCACGCCAACAACACACCAGAGCCTGCATTCATGAAGAGTCTCAGAATAGACGTGCTGATCTACGATCAGGTTTGCCTTTGAGACGATAATGAATAGGATTACGTGGACAGTAACTCCTACCTAGATCAGCACTCCTACTCTGAGATCTATGAATGGCTACGAACCAAGTCTAAATACAGACATGTATTGGCTACGAACCAAGTCTAAATACAGACATTTATTGGCTACGAACCAAGCCTAAATTAGCCAGCTCATGGCTTGACATCCTGCCAGTAAGATAAACCACCAATAACTTTTCTGAATGCCTGCAGTCACAGGTGTGTGTGTGTGTGTTGATACTGATCAGTTCACCACCACATAACTGGTTCCAGGTTGATACTGATCAGTTCACCACCACAGAACTGGTTCCAGGTTGATACTGATCAGTTCACCACCACATAACTGGTTCCAGGTTGATACTGATCAGTTCACCACCACAGAACTGGTTCCAGGTTGATACTGATCAGTTCACCACCACAGAACTGGTTCCAGGTTGATACTGATCAGTTCACCCACACAGAACTGGTTCCAGGTTGATACTGATCAGTTCACCACCACATAACTGGTTCCAGGTTGATACTGATCAGTTCACCACCACATAACTGGTTCCAGGTTGATACTGATCAGTTCACCACCACAGAACTGGTTCCAGGTTGATACTGATCAGTTCACCACCACAGAACTGGTTCCAGGTTGATACTGATCAGTTCACCACCACAGAACTTGGTTCCAGGTTGATACTGATCAGTTCACCACCACAGAACTGGTTCCAGGTTGATACTGATCAGTTCACCACCACAGAACTGGTTCCAACTGGTTGATAAATAAAGAGTAAGAGGCACACAAAGACATTTCAGGATCAGAGTTCAGGTTACGTCCCAAATCACACCCCTTTTCCCTATATAGTGCACTACTTTTGACCAGAGCCACGTGGCACTATATAGGGAATAGGGTGCCATTTGGGACACAGTCAGAGAAATGTCATCATTTACTATAAACATTAACCAAGGTGTTATCCAGAAGTTGGCACTGACCAGAATATGATCTATATCACTGTAAAATTATGATGCACTATTGAGCATTACAGATAGTGGAGTTTTGGGCTTTGTTGTCCCAAATGGCGCCCTATTCCCTTGATAGTAGTGATAAAAAAAGAAAAATGACATACTAACATATCGGGATATTATTTTTGATGATTTATCGTATCGTATTGACAATATCGCAATATTATTTTGGGCTAGTTGGCTGTCCCTGCACCCAAAACTCCAGTCTCTTTCCTTCATAGCTTGTTCTCCATCTTCTTTTTAAGAATAGTGAGCCAACA
Organism: Coregonus clupeaformis; assembly: GCF_020615455.1. NCBI lineage: Eukaryota > Metazoa > Chordata > Actinopteri > Salmoniformes > Salmonidae > Coregonus > Coregonus clupeaformis. Next base: position 417,470 of record NW_025533524.1, on the reverse strand, counting down.
TGTTTTCAGAACTTTTATGTAAATTTACATGACAGAATTAAAAAAACGTGTTGTTTTCTCATGGCTCTCTCTCGTCTCTCCGCAGCAGACATACGGTGAGCGATATGCATGGAGCGTCGATTCTCAATAAAAAAATCACAGCATCGAATCGCAATACACATGTAGAATCGTGAGAATTGCAATACATATCGTATCGGCACCTAAGTACGGTGATAAGATCGTATCGTGAGGTCCCTGGCAGGCCTGCTATATAGTGTACTAACTTTCACCCGAACACTAAAAGAGGGAATAGGGTTCCATTTGGGACCCAGCCTATGTTTAGAAGGGGTCACGGGGGGGTCACGGGGGGGTCACGGGGGGGTCACAGTAGACAGCTGCAATGATGACACTGCTTTCTTGCAGAATAGCAAGGTCAGATTCTTCAGGAGTAATGTATCCATACGGTAGGGAGGGATATCCAGTTACTTGCAGGTGTAGGGTGCAGAAAGCAAAGCTTTAAATCGTCAGCCCTTTGGGTAAAAAAAAACGGTGCACTTAATGAAACTGTAGGAGCATTCAGCAGTGACTGGATACATGTCTCCCGAATGGCAACATCAACCCTACATAGTGTGCTACTTTTCCAGGTCAAAAGTAGTGTACTATAAAATGGAACAGGGTGCTATTTTGGGGCACATGTTATCTACATGTTATCTATCTTTCTGGATGTCAGATCTATGCCAGTGATAAGATACCAGTGTGGTTCACATCAACCCTGTCAGAAGGAAGCAGCTGGCCCTTGGATTCTTCAAATCCCTTTCAGAGAGGGCAGACTGATCTCTCTATATGCCATAAAACCTTTCAGAGAGGGCAGACTGATCTCTCTATTTACCATAGCACCTTTCAGAGAGGGCAGACTGATCTTTATAAGATACCAGTGTGGTTCACATCAACCCTGTCAGAAGGAACAGCTGGCCCTTGGAATCTTCAAATACCTTTCAGAGAGGGCAGACTGATCTCTCTATATGCCATAACACCTTTCAGAGAGGGCATACTGATCTCTCTATATACCATAGCACCTTTCAGAGAGGGCAGACTGATCTCTCTATATACCACAACACCTTTCAGAGAGGGCAGACTGATCTCTCTATATACCATAGCACCTTTCAGAGAGGGCAGACTGATCTCTTTATATACCATAGCACCTTTCAGAGGGCAGACTGATCTCTCTATATACCATAGCACCTTTCAGAGAGGGCAGACTGATCTCTCTATATACCATAGCACCTTTCAGAGGGCAGACTGTTCTTTATTATAGTTGAAGTCGGAAGTTTACATACACCTTAGCCAAATACATTTAAACTCAGTTTTTCACAATTGCTGACATTTAATCCTAGTAAAAATTCCCTGTCTTAGGTCAGTTAGGATCACAACTTTATTTTAAGAATGTGAAATGTCAGAATAATAGTAGAGAGAATGATTTATTTAAGCTTTTATTTCTTTCATCACATTCCCAGTGGGTCAGAAGTTTACATACACTCAATTAGTATTTGGTAGCATTGCCTTCAAACGTTTCGGGTAGCCTTCCATAAGCTTACCACAATAGGTTGGGTGAATTTTGGCCCATTCCTCCTGACAGAGCTGGTGTAACTGAGTCAGGTTTGTAGGCCTCCTTGCTTGCACACGCTTTTTCAGTTCTGCCCACAAATTTTCTATAGGGTTGAGGTCAGGGCTTTGTGATGGCCACTCCAATACCTTGACTTTGTTGTCCTTAAGCCATTTTGCCACAACTTTGGAAGTATGCTTGGGGTCATTGTCCATTTGGAAGACCCATTTGCGACCAAGCTTTAACTTCCTTACTGATGTCTTGAGATGTTGCTTCAATCCACATAATTTTCCTTCCTCATGATGCCATCTATGTTGTGAAGTGCACCAGTCCCTCCTGCAGCAAAGCACCCCCACAGCATGATGCTGCCACCCCCGTGCTTCACGGTTGGGATAGTGTTCTTCGGCTTGCAAGCACCCCCTTTTTCCTCCAAACATAACGATGGTCATTATGGCCAAACAGTTCTATTTTTGTTTCATCAGACCAGAGGACATTTCTCCAAAAACTACGATCTTTGTCCCCATGTGCAGTTGCAAACCGTAGTCTGGCTTTTTTATGGTGGTTTTGGAGCAGTGGCTTCTTACTTGCTGAGCGGCCTTTCAGGTTATGTTGATATAGGACTTGTTTTACTGTGGATATAGATACTTTTGTACTTGTTTCCTCCAGCATCTTCACAAGGTCCTTTGCTGTTGTTCTGGGATTGATTTGCACTTCTCGCACCAAAGTACGTTAATCTCTAGGAGACAGAACGCGTCTCCTTCCTGAGCAGTATGACGGCTGCGTGGTCCCATGGTGTTTATACTTGCGTACTATTGTTTGTACAGAAGAATGTGGTTTACTTCAGGCGTTTTTTTAAATTGCTCCCAAGGATGAACCAGACTTGTGGAGGTCTTCAATTTTTTGATTTTCCCATGATGTCAAGCAAAGAGGCACTGAGTTTGAAGGTAGGCCTTGAAATACATCCACAGGTACACCTCCAAGTGACTCAAATTATGTCAATTAGCCCATCAGAAGCTTTAAAGCCATGACATAATTTTCTGGAATTGTCCAAGCTGTTTAAAGACACAGTCAACTTAGTGTATGTAAACTTCTGACCCACTGGAATTGTGATACAGTGAATTATAAGCTAAATAATCTGTCTGTTAACAATTGTTGGAATAATTACTTGTGTCATACACAAAGTAGATGTCCTAACCGACTGTTCTCTACATACCATAACACCTTTCAGAGAGCGCTGTTCTCTACATACCATAACACCTTTCAGAGAGCGCTGTTCTCTACATACCATAACACCTTTCAGAGAGCGCTGTTCTCTATAGGTCGTCATCAACAAAACGTCACAATACGGTGCAGAGCGTTAGATCTGCCTGCAGTTGACACGGACCGTCGAAGAGCATAGAAAATGACCAAGACGTTGTTCGGGTTGTTCGAACCGCTCTAACTGGATTCCCCGGTGTAGTGAGCAACAGGGGGTGGCAATAGTCAGGGATCAAACTTCTCGTAGGCGTGAGAAATGGCTCTCAAATCTCTCCCTCAGCTCCAAGGGCGCCGTGTCTCCCAACACTTGTGTGTGCAGTGACCACTTCATGAAAGGTAGCTAGCTAGCTAGCTTGATGTTAGTCCTGCTTACTTGCTTACGATTTTTTGGTCTCTGCATCAACTAATGTGTTGTAATAATAACTGATGAGAGGGGAGTGGTGGATCAGATGTACATCATCTTTGATTTTTTTGCATTTAAGTTTTAATATGGTTCTCTGACTAGGCTGTTATTTAAATTGCCCAATAGATTAGTTGGTCACCAGCGTGATAGATGTGTAGTCCGAGTTCTACTACCTATTAGGCCTAATGTAATAACCGTGACAGTTATTGGAAGGTTATATTAAGACAATTGTGTTTGTGATATTGTTGTCCACGGGTACATCCGTCAGCATCGCATGCCAGACCAACCTGACCAGCACTGCCATTAGTGAAATGGTGGAAGAACTGCTCACCTTACGCTTTGAGTAACCCCCCAAAAAAAAAAGAATTCTGAATTTTAAATCAGGAATCTTTCCAGCAAAATGTTGACAAAACAAAGTCCTATGCTGGCCTCCCAAATGTCCTAGTTTTAATGCAGGTGTTCACATTTTATGAGGTGCATGTATCTCAGACGCATAGGTCAGTGCTGGGAAAAAATGTCAACAGTTCATCATATCTCTGATAAAGACTTCGACTAAACCTCCCTCTGCAAGACCTCGACTTTAGATTCCAAATCAAATCATTTGGGGTTTCGGTTACGACAAATCGGTAGGACGTTGGTCTCTTTCATGTACTGCTGGCTGAGTTTCCTCATTTGAGAGAAGCCGAAACGCAATACACAGAGGGCTACAATGTCAAGTCTTTACAGAGAAACCATCTGACCTGCTGGCCAGACTACAAACACGGTCTAACTACAAGCACCAAAACACTGCAACATTTCTAATAAGGGTATTTTACTCCGCAAGGTTGCATTGTCATTTATTTCTGTATGATGGGGTTGCAGAGTAGGTGACAAACAGCTGGCAGACCAGAGCGGCTTACTTGACAATCTCGAGCCAGGGGATGTAAGGTTCTACTGTGCCACTGTAAAGCTCCCTGCATTAACAAGAGGCAAGAAACAGTTGTCTGCCTTAGCCAGTTTTAGAAACATGTTGAACGGCTGATTGGGTTTGGTGAGGATGAAAGACCAGGTGCTACAGAACCGTGCACTCCCTGTTGAGTACCTTACCAAGAAACCTGGAGAATCAGTTGCCCTGATAGATAAGATTGGGGTCACTAATCTCTCGGACTCCATTGTCCCTTTGGAGTAGATAGGTTCCATCTCTGTCAGCATGGCGTACCGGGCTCTACGGATTGACCATTGTTCCTGTTCAACAGTTTTGTCAGAATCCATTGCTTTAAAAAAATAAAAAATAAAAATGCGACTCTCCAGAAAGAGGTGTCTGCAACTATTCGTTCAATAAAAATATTATTTTTATTCCAAACAAATCGCAGTGGGGTGAATAACTATTTGTTATAGTTTCAAACTGCCGATTTCCCCTTTAAGTACGGTACACTACCTTGGTAGACTAGTAGTATTAGACTAGTAGTATTAGACTAGTAGTTAGGATGAACATTAATGTCCCAGAGGGAGAAATCATCTTAGACACACAGTACTGCGCTATACAAAATAGACACTGTACATTACAATGATTGATTGAACCAACAATGATTGAACTGTATTGATCTATCGATTGAATTATTGTTTGATTGAACAGTTGATTGATTGCTTTTTTATTGATTGAACAGTTGATTGGTTAGTTGGTTGGTTGATTAACTGAACAATTGATTGATTGATTGATTGATTGATTGATTGATTGGTTGATTGGTTGGTTGATTGACTGACTTAAGCTATTCTCTTAAAAAGTCTGCAGTTGCTACATCCATTTCTGAAATGATAAATTCATGAAATACCCATTGATTTTTGAAGAATATACTACAACTTATAAATGGCTCATGAGCTTAGTTCAACTGTCGTACCCCACCAGAACCCCAAATATAAGCTTGTTTTAGTCCAATGTATGTAAACAAAGTCAATGTAAAGAAACACGGTATAGATTAAAAACTATAATTTTTATATCATGGATGGTCAGTCCTTGCATCCTTAGCTGGGTCTATGAATTTGAGAGTGGTTACATTTCTCCAGCCCCCGATCCCTCAGCTTTTTACTGAAACAGTGGGGTGAAGAACTATTTGTTATAGTTACAACTGCCGATTTCCCCTTTAAGTGAGTATGGTATACGTCCTTACCTTGCTCTCACAGACCCCTGCACCACAGCAGTCACAATGAGGGGAACCCATCAGGTATGGCACCCGGTGTATAGCCAGTGGCATTCAGCTAAAGGCCACTGTCGTTGGACCACAAAGTTCTCCTGTTCACGGGACATGACCTCTGCATACTGTTTCCTGTCATCGGCTTCATGTCTGTAACCACGACTACGACAAACACAACACAGAGAGTATAAAAGGTCTCCTCAACAAAAGCAATCATTTTTTTTTAAAACATTCACTTCTATAAAAAGAGACTTCCGGGGTCTTGTTGTAACAATTGATATTGGGATTTATTTCACTTCAGATCAGTACATTCAGTGCACCAAGGCCATGAACCATCCATCATCTACTGATTCTTCCTGACTGGAGGGTTGGAGGCGTACGGTGACCCAACAGCAGCCGGAGGGTCGGTTGTAAATCAGAGGTCTGTCGTCTCTCTGCCAGGTTATTGAGAAGATCGTGTGGATAGACCAGACTGAATATGGGGAGTGTCCGTTTTAATAACCAGGATGTAGGAACAGAGCCTCACTGAACAAACGCAACCAATTAATAGTCGGCTGGTTTTAACCCTTCAAGGGCTCCAGGTCCAAACAGGTCCAAACAGGTCCAAACAGGTCCAAACAGTGCCGTCCTCAGTCGACCTTCCAAGTCAAAATCACCTCATTCATATTCTAAGGCAGTGTTTCTTCAAATGTAGAAAGCTCTTTCCATACCCCTTGGATTTTCTGAGTTCACACAAATACTTCTGGCCTATGTAATACCCCATTCTAAACATTTAGTTAACATTTTCCTTATTAATTAAACAACATCTGACCATTGTACACCATTTTTTGCATTAATAATTTTGTTTTCATTTACCAGATGCTCCTCGAGTCCCACCATCACACCGGTCAGTGCTTCTAACCCCTCTTAACCATTGGTGTGTTTCATCTACAGACATTCTATTAGATTCATCTATTTCTTCTGCATCCGCCAATAGCAACCATTAGCCTGTGTGATTGACGGGGGCTGAGCTAGAGCGTTGTTTGTGAGACAAGGGCGGATCACATAAAAACGGTTCTTCAAAATCATAGGAAATCCAAGGACATAGTGTCTAAAATACTGTAATAATCTCACATAAGCTGCTGTCACAAACTCCAAACTCCAAACAGTTGTGACTGACTAGTTGGATATTCATTTCCCACTGAGCAAACAGTTTTTGTACTTACAGAATTCTTATGAATCCATTTTGATCTGGGGTTTTTTTTTTGCTCGGCAAACCTTATTTCTTTGCTGCCATTTGTCAATAAAACTCAGGAATGCGACTGTTCAATGTCAAATTGTTTTGTGTTTTATTTGTAGCCCCGGTTGTCCTGAAAAGAAAACGGTAAAACGCGCCACTGCGAGGGTATATATGAGGTCAGAGCAAGCAGATTAATGAAAGTACTGAATTTCAGGTACAGTATTTCCTGTTTTCAAAAACATGCAGTCAGCACATTCAACTAAGGTTGTGTTTCTGGTTATGTAAAGTGAATTTGGGTGTGTTGAAAAGCACTTAAAATAAAATAATCATTTTACAGTTACAAGTAGAGCCTTCTTCAAAATAACCGCTATCTGCAAAATCCAAAAATCCTATTCTAGTCAAGCCTCACTGGACAGAAGTTGTGGTGCTTCTGGTGATTATGATAGTTTGGGATGTGGTTGCAGGTGTATAGACCCTATGGGCCCTGGTCTAAACTAGGGCACTATAAAGGGAACAGGGTACCATTCTCTGGTCTAAACTAGGGCACTATAAAGGGAATAGGGTACCCTCAAGCACTGCGATTGCGATGCAGTGCCTTAGACCGCTGCGCCACTCAGGAGGAATCACAACTTCTTAGTGTGTTCCCTTTGTCCTCTCTTTCCACCCTCTCTCTTTGCACCCTCTCTCTTTGCACCCTCTCTCTTTGCACCCTCTCTCTTTCCACCCTCTCTCTTTCCACCCTCTCTCTTTCCACCCTCTCTCTTTCCACACCCTCTCTCTTTGCACCCTCTCTCTTTCCACCCTCTCTCTTTCCACCCTCTCTCTTTCCACACCCTCTCTCTTTCCACCCTCTCTCTTTCCGCACCCTCTCTCTTTCCACCCTCTCTCTTTCCACCCTCTCTCTTTCCGCACCCTCTCTCTTTCCACCCTCTCTCTTTCCACACCCTCTCTCTTTGCACCCTCTCTCTTTGCACCCTCTCTCTTTCCACCCTCTCTCTTTCCACCCTCTCTCTCTCCGCACCCTCTCTTTCCACCCTCTCTCTTTCCACCCTCTCTCTTTCCACCCTCTCTCTTTCCGCACCCTCTCTCTTTCCACCCTCTCTCTTTCCACCCTCTCTTTCCACCCTCTTTCTTTCCACCCTCTCTCTTTCCACACCCTCTCTCTTTGCACCCTCTCTCTTTGCACCCTCTCTCTTTCCACCCTCTCTCTTTCCGCACCCTCTCTCTTTCCACCCCCTCTCTCTTTCCACCCCCTCTCTCTTTCCACCCTCTCTCTTTCCACCCCCTCTCTCTTTCCACCCTCTCTCTTTCCACCCTCTCTCTTTCCGCACCCTCTCTCTTTGCACCCTCTCTCTTTCCACCCTCTCTCTTTCCACCCTCTCTTTCCACCCTCTCTCTTTCCACCCTCTCTTTCCGCACCCTCTCTCTTTCCACCCTCTCTCTTTCCACCCTCTCTCTTTCCACCCTCTCTCTTTCCACCCTCTCTCTTTCCACCCTCTCTCTTTCCACCCTCTCTCTTTCCACCCTCTCTCTTTCCACCCTCTCTCTTTCCGCACCCTCTCTCTTTCCACACCCTCTCTCTTTCCACACCCTCTCTCTTTCCACCCTCTCTCTTTCCACCCTCTCTCTTTCCACCCTCTCTCTTTCCACCCTCTCTCTTTCCACACCCTCTCTCTTTGCACCCTCTCTCTTTGCACCCTCTCTCTTTCCACCCTCTCTCTTTCCACCCTCTCTCTTTCCACCCTCTCTCTTTCCACCCTCTCTCTTTCCGCACCCTCTCTTTCCGCACCCTCTCTTTCCACCCTCTCTCTTTCCACACCCTCTCTCTTTCCACCCTCTCTCTTTCCACCCTCTCTCTTTCCGCACCCTCTCTCTTTGCGCACCCTCTCTCTTTGCGCACCCTCTCTCTTTGCACCCTCTCTCTTTGCACCCTCTCTCTTTCCACCCTCTCTCTTTCCGCACCCTCTCTCTTTGCACCCTCTCTCTTTCCACCCTCTCTCTTTCCACCCTCTCTTTCCACCCTCTCTTTCCACCCTCTCTTTCCACCCTCTCTCTTTCCGCACCCTCTTTCTTTCCACACCCTCTCTCTTTCCACCCTCTCTCTTTCCACCCTCTCTCTTTCCTCACCCTCTCTCTTTCCACCCTCTCTCTTTCCTCACCCTCTCTCTTTGCACCCTCTCTCTTTCCACCCTCTCTCTTTCCACCCTCTCTCTTTCCACCCTCTCTCTTTCCACCCTCTCTCTTTCCACCCTCTCTCTTTCCACCCTCTCTCTTTCCGCACCCTCTCTCTTTCCGCACCCTCTCTCTTTCCACCCTCTCTCTTTCCACCCTCTCTCTTTCCACCCTCTCTCTTTCCACCCTCTCTCTTTCCACCCTCTCTCTTTTATCTTCTGTTCTTATCCTCTCATCCTCCAGGGGGGATCAAGGAGTTCCACACCAGTGAAACATGACCCTGCCAGATCGAGACGCGCACACACACACACACACACACACTGCAGAGTATTACTTTCATTGACAGTGTACATGGTCCAGAAAAGACAGGTGTCATTGGGTCAAGCACAACAAGGGGGGGGGGAGATCTATTGTCATGTCTCCATGTGTGATGATTGAATTGTCGGAAATATCCTCAGCTGAGGCTCGGTTTCAGCTGACAGAGGCTATCGGAGTGTGTGTCAATGTGTGTGTGACATACTTCTAAGGAAAGGGCAGTGAAAACACTGCAGACCCTCCTGAGGGGTTGATGACGGTGTGACTGTGATGTTGGTGAAAGATTTACTTTAAGGACCTGTGACACCACACACGGCTTGATGACGATCAGCTGCAGATGCACACACACACACACACTGCACACACACACACACACACACACACACACACACACAATGTTTTTGCAGATGGAGGCACAGTCCAAGCCAGATGCTGCTGAAATAAGAGTTCTCTAAAATCAGAGAGGGGTCATTCGAGTAGCGCTGAGGAGACTTTAAATATATAAAGACCTCAGAAGACAATGAATCATTGGCCAGGGGAAGCTGTAGGATACCATGTGGTATTATTGAGTTCATATTCAGATTAGATTACTACTCTATAGGGAGAGCCCACGGGCTACTTTCGTTCAGGGCTAATAACGCTCTGGTCAAAAGTAGTACACTAGTGATGAGCGGGTTGAATCATAACCCCTGCGGGAGGGGAGGGGGGGGGATTCAGGGCATAGCCGTGGGAAGTAGTTTGTGGGTGGGGGGGGGTGGGGGGGGATTCAGGGCATAGCCATGGGAAGTAGTTTGGGGGGGGGATTCAGGGCATAGCCGTGGGAAGTAGTTTGGGGGGATTCAGGGCATAGCCGTGGGAAGTAGTTTGGGGGGGATTCAGGGCATAGCCATGGGAAGTAGTTTGGGGGAGGGGGGGATTCAGGGCATAGCCGTGGGAAGTAGTTTGTGGGGTGGGGGGGGATTCAGGGCATAGCCATGGGAAGTAGTTTGGGGGGATTCAGGGCATAGCCATGGGAAGTAGTTTGTGGGGGGGATTCAGGGCATAGCCATGGGAAGTAGTTTGGGGGGGATTCAGGGCATAGCCATGGGAAGTAGTTTGTGGGGGATTCAGGGCATAGCCATGGGAAGTAGTTTGGGGGGGATTCAGGGCATAGCCGTGGGAAGTAGTTTGGGGGGATTCAGGGCATAGCCGTGGGAAGTATGTGGGTGGGGGCTGAGAAAATGGATGTTTTCCCGCGCTACAGACGGTCTGCTAATACAGGACTAGTAAAGGGCCAGTGCACTACTTTTGGGAAAAAAAAGATCTACACCCATGCAAGAGGCATATCTTACTCCAAAACATGGATTTGATATCTCTCTGAGTTTTCTACGGTTTTTTGTAGAACCACCTGCAACTAGAAACAGACATTTCTAAAGATACCTTTTTCCACCGAATCTAAAACGGAAGAAAGTATCGGCAAGAACAGGTTAGTTGAAAAGTCTATGGCGGCGGTTTGTGCGGGGCTGTATCCTGTAACGTCCAGTAAAATCTAATGGTTATATAACATTATCTGGCGTACCATCTGTAGCTAAAAGACTCTGCCGTTCCTAACCTAACCACAATAAAACAACAGAGAAGCACATTGTCCTGATGAACATTGTTTCAAATTCACTGGTTTCATACAACTGTATTGTTACTGTAATCAAACCGACTGAGATAAGATTTCGCAATCACCCCGCATGGGTTTAGAAGATAAAAAAAATACTGTAAATGAATTGAGATTTCACATTGTCTCAGTGCTCCCTCTACTGGTTAGATGTCTTAAAACATTAGATGACCACCACTAACTTTCCCTGTGTGTCAGCCACAGAGCAAGGACAGGGTGTGTATCGTAGACTTTGGCACTGGCGGTGTTAAAAAACAATATGACACAAGAATGGACTCACTAGACAGGGGGCCCCGAGTGAGAGAGTGTTAGACCGACGCTCGTCTAGACGGAGAGAGCAAGATCCTTTCCCGTTGTTGTTCGGTGGCATTGAGAAGTCTGCGAAACAGGAAGCTATCCCTGAGGAAAAACAGAAAACAGCCGTACAGTAAACCCCTGAAGAGAAGCAGTTGGCTGCTCTGGTGCTCACAATAACACTTCGGACAGAGTTGTCATATTACAGCACCCTGCTAATCATTCCTCATTATCCTAAAAGGTACTCAGCACATTGTGCAACACCTGTCACTCATGTTTGACTAGAACCACCCAAAAAAAAAAGCATATTTTTTCAGTGCTAGCCTCTGGCTTCCTGTTAAGGTTTAGGGCTGATTTCAAGATTTTACTGCTAAGCTACAAAGCATTACATGGACTTGCTCCTACTTATCTCTCGGAGTTGGTCCTGCCGTACATACCTTCATGTACGCTACGGTCACAAGACGCAGGCCTCCTTATTTTTCCTAGAATTTCTAAGCAAACAGCTGGAGGCAGGGCTTCCTCCTATAGAGCTTAATTTTTATGAAATGGTCGGCTGATCAATGTGAGAGAGACAGACTTAGTCTCAACCTTTATGTCTTTACTGAAGACTCATCTCTTCAGTAGGTCCTATGATTGAGTGTAGTCTGTCCCACGGGTGTGAAGGTGAACGGCAAGGCACTGCCTCTGACCTATTACGGGGGCTGAGTCAATGGCTTGCTAGTGCTCTCCCATGCCGTCCCTAGGAGGGGTGCATCACGTCTTGCCAGGCTTTTTTCGCTATACTCGACTTGACTGGGTTGAGTCACTGACGTGATCTTCCTGTCCGGTTTTGCGCCCCCCTCGGGCTGGGGCAGTGGAGGAGATCTTCGTGGGCTATACTCAGCCTTGTCTCAGGGTAGTAAGTTGGTGGTCTGTTGATATCCCTCTAGTGGTGTGGGGGCTGTGCTTTGGCAAAGTGGGTGGGGTTATATCCTGCCTGGTTGACCCTGTCCGGGGGTATCGTCGGACGGGGCCACAGTGTCCCCCGACCCACCCGTCTCAGCCTCCAGTATCTATGCTGCAATAGTCCATGTGCCGGGGGGCTAGGGTCAGTCTGTCCTATCTGGTGTAATTCTCCTGTCTTATCTGGTGTCCTGTGTGATCTTATGTACGCTCCCTCTAATTCTGCCATCCCTCACCTCCCGGAGGACCTGAGCCCTAGAACCTCAGACTACCTGGCCTGATGACTCCTTGCTGTCCCCAGTCCACCTGGTCGTTCTGCAGCTCCAGTTTCCACTGTTCTGCCTGCGGCTATGGAACCCTGACCTGTTCACCGGACGTGCTACCTTATCCCGGACCTGCTGTTTTCAACCCTCTCTCTCCCTCTCCCCCGCACCTGCTGTCTCGACCTCTGAATGCTGGGCTATGAAAGCCAATGGATATTTACTCCTGAGGTGCTGACCTGTTGCACCCTCTATATCCACTGTGATTATTATTCCACCTTGTTGGTAATCTAGGAACGTTTGAACATCTTGAAGAACGATCTGGCCTTAATTGCCATGTCCACTAATAATCTCCACCGGGCACCGCCAGAAGAGGACTGGCCACCCCTCAGAGCCTGGTTCCTCTCTACCCCGTACAGCTAGAAGGGGACTGGCCACCCCTCAGAGCCTGGTTCCTCTCTACCCCGTACAGCCAGAAGGGGACTGGCCACCCCTCAGAGCCTGGTTCCTCTCTACCCCGTACAGCCAGAAGGAGACTGGCCACCCCTCAGAGCCTGGTTCCTCTCTACCCCGTACAGCCAGAAGGGGACTGGCCACCCCTCAGAGCCTGGTTCCTCTCTGGGTTTCTTCCTAGGTTCCTGCCTTTTTAGGGAGTTTTTCCTAGCCACTGTGATTATACATCTCCATTGCTTGCACTTTGGGGTTTTAGGCTGGGTTTATGAATAAGCACTTTGTGACATCTGCTGATGTAATAAAGGCTTTATGAAAAACATTTGATTGATTGATATAATTTGTGGTGACGAAAACACTTCAGACCAGACTAAGCATCAGAAGCCTGTTATCAGTAGGCCCAGGAGGATGAAACACCAAAGACTTGCCCATTCTTGAGAGTTAACCAAAGACAGATATACAGTGCCTTCGGAAAGTATTCAGACCCCTTGACTTTTTCCACATATTGTTACATCACAGCCTTATTCTAAAATTGATTAAATAAAACATTTTCCTAAGCAATCTACACACAATACCCCATAATGACGAAGCGAAAACAGGTTGATAATTTTTTTTGCAAATAAATAAATAAATAATCGCTTATTTACATACAAAGTTTGGACACACCTACTCATTCAAGGGTTTTTCTTTATTTTTACTATTTTCTACATTGTAGAATAATAGTGAAGACATCAAAACAATGAAATAACACATATGGAATCATGTAGTAACCAAAAAAAAGTGTTAAATCAAAATATATTTTCTATTTGAGATTACTGTATAACTATATCAGTGGAGGCTGCTGAGGGGAGGACGGCTCATAATAATGTCTGGAATGGAGTCAATGGAATGGTATCAAACACATGGAAACCACGTGTTTGATACCATTCCATTGACTCCATTCCAGACACTATTTGGCATGACAGGCCCTCAGAACCTCTAAAAGTTATACAGCTGCACCATTGAGAGCATCTTGACTAGCTGCATCACCGCCTGGTATGGCAACTGCTTGGCATCCGACCGTATGGCCCAGTATATCACTGGGGCCGAGCTTCCTGCCATCCAGGACATCTATACCAGGCGGTGTCAGAGGAAGATAATAATAATTGTCAAAGATTCCAGCCACCCAAGTCATAGACTGTTCTCTCTGCTACCTCATGGCAAGCGGTACCGATGCACCAAGTCTGGAACCAACAGGACCCTGAACAGCTTCTACCCCCAAGCCATAAGACTGCTAAATAGTTAGTTAAATAGTTAAGCAATAGCTACCCGGACTATCTGCATTGACCTCTTTTTGCACTAACTCTTTTGACTCATCACATACGCTGCTGTTACTGTTTATTATCTGTCCTGTTGCCTAGTCACTTTATCCCTACAAACAGTGGGGAGAACAAGTATTTGACACACTGCCGATTTTGCAGGTTTTCCTACTTACAAAGCATGTAGAGGTCTGTAGTTTTTATCATAGGTACACTTCAACTGTGAGAGACGGAATCTAAAACAAAAATCCAGAAAATCACATTGTATGATTTTTAAGTAATTAATTTGCATTTTATTGCATGACATAAGTATTTGATCACCTACCAACCAGTAAGAATTCCGGCTCTCACAGACCTGTTAGTTTTTCTTTAAGAAGCCCTCCTGTTCTCCACTCATTACCTGTATTAACTGCTCCTGTTTGAACTCGTTACCTGTATAAAGGACACCTGTCAACACACTCAATCAAACAGACTCCAACCTCTCCTCAATGGCCAAGACCAGAGAGCTGTGTAAGGACATCAGGGATAAAATTGTAGACCTGCACAAGGCTGGGATGGGCTACAGGACAATAGGCAAGCAGCTTGGTGAGAAGGCAACAACTGTTGGCGCAATTATTAGAAAATGGAAGAAGTTCAAGATGACGGTCAATCACCCTCGGTCTGGGGCTCCATGCAAGATCTCACCTCATGGGGCATCAATGATCATGAGGAAGGTGAGGGATCAGCCCAGAACTACACAGCAGGACCTGGTCAATGACCTGAAGAGAGCTGGGACCACAGTCTCAAAGAAAACCATTAGTAACACACTACGCCGTCATGGATTAAAATCCTGCAGCGCACGCAAGGTCCCCCTGCTCAAGTCAGCGCATGTCCAGGCCCATCTGAAGTTTGCCAATGACCATCTGGATGATCCAGAGGAGGAATGGGAGAAGGTAATGTGGTCTGATGAGACAAAAATAGAGCTTTTTGGTCTAAACTCCATTCGCCGTGTTTGGAGGAAGAAGAAGGATGAGTACAACCCCAAGAACACCATCCCAACCGTGATGCATGGAGGTGGAAACATCATTCTTTGGGGATGCTTTTCTGCAAAGGGGACAGGACGACTGCACCGTATTGAGGGGAGGATGGATGGGGCCATGTATCGCGAGATCTTGGCCAACAACCTCCTTCCCTCAGTAAGAGCATTGAAGATGGGTCGTGGCTGGGTCTTCCAGCATGACAACGACCGAAACACACAGCCAGGGCAACTAAGGAGTGGCTCCGTAAGAAGCATCTCAAGGTCCTGGAGTGGCCTAGCCAGTCTCCAGACCTGAACCCAATAGAACATCTTTGGAGGGGAGCTGAAAGTCCGTATTGCCCAGCGACAGCCCCCGAAACCTGAAGGATCTGGAGAAGGTCTGTATGGAGGTGTGGGCCAAAATCCCTGCTGCAGTGTGTGCAAACCTGGTCAAGACCTACAGGAAACGTATGATCTCTGTAATTGCAAACAAAGGTTTCTGTACCAAACATTAAGTTCTGCTTTTCTGATGTATCAAATACTTATGTCATGCAATAAAATGCAAATGAATTACTTAAAAATCATACAATGTGATTTTCTGGATTTTTGTTTTAGATTCCGTCTCTCACAGTTGAATTGAATGAACATGCTTTGTAAGTAGGAAAACCTGCAAAATTGGCAGTGTATCAAATAATTGTTCTCCCCACTGTATATGTACATATCTACCTCAAGTATTTCGTAAGCCTACACATCGACTCGGTACTGGTACCCAGTGTATATAGCCAAGTTACCGTTACTCATTGTGTATTTATTATTACTTTCATTATTAAGTGTTATTATTTTTCTATGTTTTCTGCATTGTTGGGAAGGGCCCGTAAGTAAGCATTTCACAGTTAGTCTACACCTGTTGTTTACCAAGCATGAGACAAATACAATTTTATTTGAGACCATAGACAAAGACACAACATGCTGTTGAATAGAGTGGTGAGGAGGAAGAGTGGAGGAAGAGTCTACCATAGAGGCGATGAGGAAAAGACGAAACAGCTTCACGGAAGACGGCGGAAGATGGCGGAAGATGGCGGAAGATGGCGGAAGCGGATGATGAAGTGAAATCTGAATACAATGGCGGTAGAATCAAGCAGAATTTGAGTATTGTTCCAAAGAATGGAACAAACTGAGCACAGTAGGGTACAGTGATGAGAATGTCCCTTCGTATCTAGTAGGAGTACGGTTTGCTAATAAGGAGCAGCTGAGCAGAGTACCGATCTGGAAGAAACCATGAGTTATCCAAACTGGTGGAGAGAGTGCTGGGTAAAGTGAAGGCTGTGAGGATCATGAGAGGCGGGTTTGTTTTGATTTTTTGTGATTCTGCGGATCAGAAGGAACGTGTGTTGTGTCTTAATCGATTTGATAAATTAGAAGTGTTGTGTGTGTGTGTGTCGCTTCGGAACAGGGCACCCCTTAAGGGGGTTTATCTGGCGTTTTGTGGGAAGTTGATTTGGAAGAGATAACAAAATATTCCTGGAGTGATTGAAGCACGTCGGATGAATCTAGTGGTGAATGGGGAAAAAGTGAAGAGTTTATCTGTTCTTTTGTTTTTTGAAATGGAGTCTTTCCCTAATGAAGTGTGGTTAGGGTATAATAACTACGTCTCCCGAGTGGCACAGTGGTCTAAGGCACTGCATCACAGTGCTAGCTGTGCCACTAGAGATCCTGGTTCGAGTCCAGGCTCTGTCGCAGCTGGCCGCGACCGGGAAACCCATGGGCGGCGCACAATTGGTCCAGCATCGTCCAAGGTAGGGGAGGGTTTGACCTGCAGGGATGTGGGTTCGTTTCCCACGGGGGGCCAGTATGAAAAAAAAGCATGTATGCATTCACTAACTGTAAGTCGCTCTGGATAAGAGCGTCTGCTAAATGACTAAAATGTAAATGTACAGAGTTGGAGCATTTATCCAAAGAACAACGCAGCGTGAACTTCGTACAGCTTTTGGTCGTGTAGAAAGTGTTTGCAGAAGGGAGAAGCCGAGATGTACAATATGTAGAAAAAATATAATATTATGTTTTATAAAAGTGAAGAAAAAAAATGTGACTTGTTGTAAATGCAGTGGGAATCATGAAGCCACGTCTTCTGAATGCCCCATGAGGGTTAAAGAGAATGATGTGGCCAAAGTCAGGGTTTCTTCAGAACATTTCATGCTGTGAAAAGGGTTGAGGGTTTGAATGTTGCACCAGAAGAGTCCATGGTGGTGTGTGTAGGCCTTCACTGAAAGGTAGCAGGGGTTTGCCTTACACCAAGAGGATCCTGACATTTTAAAGGTTAAAAAGGTGGACTTTGTGAGCTATATCGCAATGGTGATAAATGCCACTGCCAAGGTGGAGAAAAGATCTAGGAAGATTGAAATCATTGTGATTGCGGCGGAGCGGTTCCTGGGGCTGAAAGATTTCACAGCAAAGGAGTTACACTTTTTTTTTGTTTTGTTTTTTGTTGTTGTTTTATTCTTACTTTTTTTGTTTAAAATAAATGCACTGTTGGTTAAGGGCTGTAAGTAAGCGTTTCACTGTAATGTCTGCACCTGTTGTATTCGGCGCATGTGACCAATAAAATTTGATTTGATTTGATTTGATTTGAATATTAGCAAAAGCCTCGAGCCTGAGAAGGGAGATATGGAGAACTAAAATAAGGAAGAAGTGGGAGTTTTGTTTGTTTTGGCAATGTACTATTTTTATTAGGGTGGATTGTTAGAATCACTATTAAGTATGGATTTATTTAGTTTAATTTTGGTTTCAAACCGTCCAGTTGGTGGCGGCAATACAACTTTTGGATGTAGTCCGCCATAAACCCACAGAAGAAGAAGATGAAGGAGTCTACCATGTCCAGAAGCGACTTCCCCATTCATTTCCTGTATTCAAGGTTTTGCGGTTAAATTGCCGTGTACCGGATAAAAAAAACACAAGTAAAATGGGTTTCCATTGCATTTTCAACTCTACTGATGGTTTTCTCACAAAAGATGTTGCGTTATATAGCGAGTGTGTCCACGCTGGTATTGGCACGTGCGCTCTAGCCAACAGCGCTATCAGCTAAAGCACACGTATAGCCTATATGATGACATTACTATTATGGACAATTATTATTGTGAAACGGCAGCCAAGCATCGATTATCATGTCACCAGGATAAGACCCTCGATATTTATTGGAAAGGAGCATCAAGCTCATCACCTTGCCCTTTCACCACCCTGTGAAGTTCATAATGTATTTCATCTGTAGCCTAATAAACTGCATGGTTTCCCGAGTCGTAGTGGGAGGACCATACACCATATCATCGCGTGACTCCAGGTTCACTTCGATATGATGGTTATTATATCAATATTTGCGCATAAAAGCGTTTCCACCAACATTTCTGTCATAATTCATTTTACCGACACTAAAACATCCCACGTCTTCTAACTTATTTTGTTTTGTGGACATTTGGAAAGTTTACCGGGAAATGTTCTGTTTCCATCAAGCCTTTCATTACATTTTCTACCATACTTTACTCGCATAAAAAGTTTGGATGGAAACCTGGTTCGTCTCTAAATTGTTGAATCAATCTTTTCGCCGCAAACCCCTGATATCAGGGCCTAAAAACTACAATCCTCTCCTGAATTAGCCTAGCTGCCGTACATGCACACTAGGCCCGAGCTCATTTCCCCTGCTTTTCCCTGGCTAAACTAGGTTTGTCACTAGTTACCACAGCCACAAAGTCATAATTATCGCTACTCCACCTATTTATCTCTACAATGTATCTTCTTAACATCTGATGTTAAACCCTAAACACACTGCTAAGCTTATGCCCAACCTTAAATTAAGACCAAAAAGCTAACTTTTTGTTTTCATGGATTTCTACAATATAGTTAATGTTGACTTTGTGACTGTGGTAACTAGTCACAAACCTAAACTAGCTGGCTAGCTGAACTATGCTAGTTTTCGTTCTCATTGCCAAACTTAATAAATACTGCTCCCTTAACTTCAAAACTCCTCTGCTAGTTATACAATCATGTAACTAATTATGTATTGTTTTATTGTTTTGTTGAATAGTCATGACTGGTTCAAGATAGGGCGGCAGGTAGCTTAGTGGGTAAGAGCGTTGTGCCAGTAACCGAAAGGTCGCTGGTTCTAATCCCAGAGCCAACTAGGTGAAGCAAGGCACTTAACCCTAATTGCTCTGGATAAGAGCGTCTGTTAAATGACTAAAAATGTAAATATCGTTCATAAGATGATGGTGGCGAAGGATATCGCTAGGTTTCCATCCAATTTGTGATAGATTTTCATGCTAATATTCTAAAATCTGCATAAAACATTATGCATATTTTCCCACCAGAGATGTTTCCATCAAACTGACTTTTTGCGGATAAAAGGCTGTGCGTGATGAGATATTTTTATGTGCACTAACTTACAGGGTCCTTCCGAGTGGCGCAGCGGTCTAAGGCACTACAGACCCGGTTCGATCCCAGGCTGTCTCACAACCGGCCGTGACCGGGAGTCCCATAGGGCGGCGCACAATTGGCCCAGCGTCGTCCGGGTTAGGGGAGGGTTTAACCGGGGGGTCTTTACTTGGCTCATCGCGCTCCATGTGGCGGGCCGGGCGCCTGCAGGCTGACTTCGGTCGTCAGTTGAACGGTGTTTCCTCTGACACATTGGTGCGGCTGGCTTCCGGGTTAAGCGGGCGGGTGTTAAGAAGCGCGGTTTGGCGGGTGATGTTTCGGAAGACGCATCGCATGACTCTCCCGAGCCTGTTTGGGGAGTTGCAGGGATGAGACAAGATCGAAAAAGGGGGCAAAATACAAATAATAATACAAGTAATAAACAAAAAAATACCCTGGCATGACAAGGTGACTTTTCTCAATATATTCGGCTCTATTTATCCCCCAAAAATGAAATGCTCATTAGCTGCTAATGTGGCCATCATAAAGAACTACAAATGCCATGATGATCTGGACGAGACTGCCAAATCGAGGCAAAGCATTGGATTAACTATCTAATGTTAGCTAAATGTAGTCATTAATAAATTGGCTATACTGTAGGTCTTTAAATTGACAATTCTGTGAACGGTGTGCAAGATTTAAATTGACACAATACCTGTTAGGAAAGCATAGTTCCCGCTCAGCCCAGTCAAAACTGTTCGCTGCTCTGGCACCCCAATGGTGGAACGGCCTCCCTCACGACGCCAGGACAGCGGAGTCACTCACCACCTTCCGGAGACATTTGAAACCCCACGTCTTTAAGGAATACCTGGAATAGGATAAAGTAATCCTTCTATCCCCCCCTTACCCCAACCCAAACCCCAACCCAAAAACAAAACAAACAAAAAAAAACATTGTAAAGTGGTGATCCCACTGGCTATAAGGTGAATGCACCTATTTGTAAGTCGCTCTGGATAAGAGCGTCTGCTAAATGACGTAAATGTAAATAATGTAATGTGTCAGCTAGAGATGGCATGCAGGAATTTGTAGTCTTGCTTGATGTCTACTTTGACCCTAATTAGCATTCTTGAATATGAGAGTAAATAGAGCCGAATATATTGATAAAAGTCACCTTGTCTGAGAGAGATTTACATGGTTATCAAAACGTTATGCCAGGGTAAGACTACACGAAACACAGACCTTATTTTAAGTGTTTCTAAAATCCCCCTAAGGGAAAAAATGAATGGTAGAAAAACGATTGGAACCATTTGGCCGCTAGGTTTTATGGGTATTATGACACCTCCACTCTGGAGCTCTATTGACGTAGCTGGAAGTTTCTGACTGGTATTGTGACTGTGACAACGGGCAGCCTCCCCCGCTTGGCTCGATGAGATATGTAGTGATTTTGCCAACACAGCCAGCTATGTACACTACCCTTAACCTGTTTTCAACTGACTATCATATTTGTTAATTAAATCGGACTTCATTAATATGAGTAATCCAGGAATGTCACCAGTTAATGGACACGAGAAAACTCGAGAAATAGCAACTTTATAGATCGCAATGACTACAATGAGTGGCTAAATGAATTCCGGACATGAAGGGTCTGTGCTGTGCTGTGCCCCGCCCCTTGCAACACGAGACTCCACTATCCCATACTGCATTGCGAATGTGTTTGCGAGCATTAGCGTTTAACATTCAGCGGCGCTAGTGTTTTTGTAGGCAGGACATGTTGGTTTAGTGAATTACCTACTTTTTTTTAAAATTAATAACGAATCGTAGTTTATTAGGTACAGTACACGCAAACATGGAGATCGGCACAGAGATAAGCAAGAAAATACGGGTGAGGTCATTTCGATGCTAGCTAGCTAGCTAGCTAGCTATTTGTCTTGGTAACTATCTAGCTAGGTAGCTACCGTTAGCTAGTTAGCGGTACCGCCTTGCCATTAGCTCAAGTAACGTTAGCTAGCTAACTAACCCATGAGAGAATTTGTACAAATTTACAAGTAACCGAAAAAAAAATCATATTAGGCACCCATTACTGCAACTCACAGGTTGGAAGTCTACAACAGCTGAGGTGCCGAAGAGCCATTTTTTCGGTTGCTTGTACATTTTTTTATTTAGACCTTTTTTTTTTTTAATAGCTAACTACATACCGGCCGTAAATTAAGATAGCTAGTTGCTCTGCAAAACTCCACATTTGGTGATCAACGAACTAATTTGGACAATAACGCTTGCAGAACTGTAGCTTTGGGACACAACATCGGGAGTCTGGAGAATGGGAGTTTGAATCGGAGCTTTCTGGCCGTAAGATAGGTTTCAAACGCACAGATAGTGGTTCAGCTGTGTCTGAATTTGAGTGGTTACATTTCTCCAGCCCAATATTTCAGTTTATTACCCAAACGGGTGGGGAATACACTTTGTTATTGTTTCTACTGCTGATTGCTGCTTTAACTTTTGCCCGGTAGATGTAGCTAACAAAGTTGTCTAGCCAGAAAAGTGAAGGCGAGAGCCATCGCAAACTGGTACCTAGTAGCTAGGTTGTTTTCTTGCCCAAGGCTAGCAATTGACAATGTATTATTATTTTCTTGCAGGCTGCTATCAAGGGAAAGCTTCAAGAACTCGGTGCCTATGTCGGTAAGTGTGAATATTAACATCAGCTTCTGATCTGCTGCAATTAAACTGACTGTTGTTGACAATAGAAATACAATGATTCTATTTCTATGGATGTCGACCTTCTACCAAGGGTTTCTAGAATACATTGTTCTAACTGTTCTCTCTCCCCCAGATGAAGAGTTACCAGACTATATCATGGTGATGGTGGCCAACAAGAAGACTTCCCAGCAGATGTCTGATGACCTGTCCCTCTTCCTCGGCAACAATACCATCAAGTTTACTGTCTGGTGCGTATGCAACCAACTAGGCCTGGTCCCAGAACTTCTAAAGTCATTGTCTCGCTGTTTGGCAAGACTGCGCAGATCTGGGACCAAGCTACAGCAAGTGTCTTGAGTTGAGAGGATGGTTTGGGTGTAACTTTGTATTTTCTATTTCAATGAATGTAAACAGTTCTACGTATGGTGTGTTGTTGTTACAGGTTACATGGAGTCCTGGAGAAACTGAGGTCTGTGGCAGTAGGTAAGTTCAGGTTACATGGAGTCCTGGAGAAACTGAGGTCTGTGGCAGTAGGTAAGTTCAGGTTACATGGAGTCCCGGAGAAGCTGAGGTCAGTAGCTAAGTTCCAGTAACGACAAAGGAGTACCAGCTCCCTAGCTGAAAAAGTCAAACGATACTGTATTGAACAGTGACTAGTATCACCCTGGTGGGAATTCAAAGACCTTGAGTCGTTCGATGCCAAAACAAACAACCCCTAAGAGAGGATTGTAACATCCTTATCAAGGCTAGGAACGTTACAATAGCATAAAGTAGTATGTTGTAGAGCTAGCTTTGACAGTATTATATATATCTCTACCCCTTGTATAGCTAAATTGACAATCTCTCTGTTTGTATCAAGAACCGGCGTCCCTGAGGCCTCAGCTGTACTCCGACACTGGCACCTCGGCAGGGAAGAGCGAATGGAAGGGGGAGGAGTCAAAGGGCCTTGCGGTGTCCAGCTCACGCTCTGATAGGACAGAGACCCGCGTGTCAAGCTCCGCCCATGAGCACAGGTAAGTGTTGATTTTGAAACATTGATTTGCTATGTATTGAAAAGAAAGAAGGAGGACCCTTTTAATGCCGTTCACTGAAATCATCATGGTTCAGGTTGGCTTGGATCATGTGAAAGACCCCTAATACTAACCCATGATTTTATTCGGAAGATGCTCCTCAGACGAGACCTCTTAAGTCCTACATGTTGATCAATTAATTGACGTGAGGCTTAAGCATTTTATCAGAACCAAATAGGGTGAAACAGCCCAGATCTGACTCAACACACTAACGTCACTGTCATTCTGTCCAGAAGGGTCTCCTCAGACAAGACCTCCTCGTCCCGCCTCACCTCCATGGTCAAGCCCCTGATGGACCCTCCCTCCTCTGAGGCCGTCATTGACATCAAGCCCGAGCTAGACGATGACCTTATGGGCGAGGACCCCGTGGACATGGGCGTCCTCCCGGGTCGCCTGCGTGGATCCACCTCCGGAGGAGGAGGAGGGCGGGCATCTGCTCAGATCTACCGGCCGCCCCAGGGCAGGTCCTCCTCGGGGACAGGCAGGTCGACGGACGCCTATAGGCCCTCAGAGGGGTCCTCTGGGTCTCACAGCAGGCAGCAGCAGCATGGAAGCTATCACCTGGACAGTAGGAGCAGCAGAGACAGCAGGACATACAGAGATGGAGGGGGAAGCAGGGTACAGATTGTTTACGTATTACCTTAAGTCAAGGGCCTTGCTCCAATATTTCAGAGATGCATCCTTCCTCATTTTCTTGACATAATCAGATATCTAGAAGTGATTTTAGATTGGTGAAAGCAAAGTCACCACCGTATTACTTTCACTATTCCAACCAATGAGATCTCTGATTACTTCATGGAAAGAAGGATGGATTTCTTAATCATTTGAAAAGGATCAAATTTTGTAGCCAGTCAGTGCTGCTTTCCTGTGTCTGTCACAAACCATCTCTGGTCGTGTTGTCTCTAGCATCAGGAGGAGGCTTCGAGGAAGCGCAAGGCCCCGGTGGTGAGCTCTGTGGTGCGGGTGAACCAGTCAGCAGACGGGGGTCGAGACAGTGATGAGGAGGAGGAGGACGACGAGGAGGATGAAGGATATGGGGTCAAGAACCTGTCCAGCAGAGTGTCCCTGCCTTCCAAACCAGAACGCAAGTAAGGGAATGTACACACAGGAAACACACACACAGTGCCCCACACACACACAGTGCCCCACACACACACACACAGTGCCCCACACACACACAGTGCCCCACACACACACACACACAGTGCCCCCCCCCACCCCACACACACACAGTGCCCCCCCACCCCACACACACACAGTGCCCCCACCCCACACACACACAGTGCCCCCCACCCCACACACACACAGTGCCCCCACCCCACACACACACAGTGCCCCACGCACACAC
Source organism: Coregonus clupeaformis (assembly GCF_020615455.1). Lineage (NCBI taxonomy): Eukaryota > Metazoa > Chordata > Actinopteri > Salmoniformes > Salmonidae > Coregonus > Coregonus clupeaformis. The sequence continues at coordinate 392,955 of NW_025533524.1, read as the reverse complement.
GCACACAGTGCCCCCCCCACCCCACACACACACAGTGCCCCCACCCCACACACACACACACACAGTGCCCCCCACCCCACACACACACAGTGCCCCCCACCCCACACACACAGTCCCCACCCCCCCCACACTATCCCTTTACCTCTGTTACGCTCTCCTTTCCACATGTTCATCTACTCTGTATGTTTTGCTTCTTGTTGTGTTGGGTATCAGCTGTTAATTCCAGGTAGTTACAGTGTACACCTTAGGACAGTAGCAGAACTGTCATGAACATCCCTTCTTTCACAGAAATTGTACACGCTGTTGGTGCCCCCAGGGTGTTGTCTGTGTGTTGACCCATGTCTCGGTGTGTTTGTAGACCCACCCTGCCCCCGGCCAAACAGGCCAACAAGAACCTGCTGATGAGGGCTATGTCTGAGGCCCAGATCTCCATCAACAAGACTGCAGCCTACCCACCTAGTACGGTTCACACTCTCTCCACTGTTTGTCAATCTGCCTGAATCTGATTTGTTAAAAAATGACTACCTGTAATTTGTTGTTCTGTTTATCATGACACCCATATTGACTAAACGGAAGAAAACATACTGTCAGAGGAAGGGACTAGCTGAACTTGTCCACTAAGAAATGCCTGTTTTCATTGCAAAATGTTTTTGCTACGGTCTGCACTTATGAATACGACCCTGTTGCCTGTGTTCCCCCAGTACCACAGAGACAGACGGTTCCGGTGGCACCCAGGACCCGTTCAGCCAGTGATGAGATGAACGCAGCCATCCAGCTGGTTCAGGAGCACCTCCACGGCCTGGTCCCCAGGGGGCAGACTTACACCCCCTCAGAGCCCCCCACCTCCAGGCAGCTAGGTAAGAGCCTCAACCCCCCCCCCAGGCAACTACACTACCTGACCAAAAGTATGTGGACACCTGCTCATTCCGAACATCTCATTCCAAAATCATGGGCATTAATATGTAGTTGGTCCCCACTTTGCTGCTATAACAGCCTCCACTCTTCTGGGAGTGACGGTGCCACGTTGAAAGTCACTGAGCTCGTCAGTGTTTGTCTATGGAGATTGCATGGCTGTGTGCTCGATTTTATACACCTGTCAGCAACGGGTGTGGCTGAAATAGCCGAATCCACTGAAGGGGTGTCCACAAACCTTTGTGTGTATATATAGTGTAGGTAAGAGCCCCAGCACCCCGGGCTGCTAGGTAGGAGCCCCAGGCAGCTAGGTAAGAGCCCAGGCAGCTAGGTAGGAGCCCCAGGCAGCTAGGTAAGAGCCCAGGCAGCTAGGTAGGAGCCCCAGGCAGCTAGGTAGGAGCCCCAGGCAGCTAGGTAGGAGCCCCAGGCAGCTAGGTAGGAGCCCCAGCACCCCAGGCAGCTAGGTAGGAGCCCCAGGCAGCTAGGTAGGTGCCCCAGGCAGCTAGGTAGGTGCCCCAGGCAGCTAGGTAGGAGCCCCAGGCAGCTAGGTAGGAGCCCCAGGCAGCTAGGTAGGAGCCCCAGGCAGCTAGGTAGGAGCCCCAGGCAGCTAGGTAGGAGCCCCAGGCAGCTAGGTACATCACACTCCAAGGCCCAATCCCAAACCGACCCCTAATCCCTATGTACTTGTGGAGATCTGAGAGGATTTGATTGGTATAAGCAATATTGTGAAACTTCCACCTAGCCTATCAGAGGGCAAGGTCTCCGGAGCTAATTACCATATTGAGTTACACCTGTCTAATCCACTCAGCTCTCCGTCTAGGGCGTAGGGACGAATTGGAATTGGGCCCATGGCTTCCCATCTCATTACAGAAGGAGCATGGTTGTTGATCCACTCAGCTCTCCGTCTAGGGCGTAGGGACGAGTGGAATTGGGCCCATGGCTTCCCATCTCATTACAGAAGGAGCATGGTTGTTGATCCACTCAGCTCTCCGTCTAGGGCGTAGGGTCGAATGGAATTGGGCCCATGGCTTCCCATCTCATTACAGAAGGAGCATGGTTGTTGATCCACTCAGCTCTCCGTCTAGGGCGTAGGGACGAATTGGAATTGGGCCCATGGCTTCCCATCTCATTACAGAAGGAGCATGGTTGTTGATCCACTCAGCTCTCCGTCTAGGGCGTAGGGACGAATTGGAATTGGGCCCATGGCTTCCCATCTCATTACAGAAGGAGCATGGTTGTTGATCCACTCAGCTCTCCGTCTAGGGCGTAGGGACGAATGGAGTTGGGCCCATGGCTTCCCATCTCATTACAGAAGGAGCATGGTTGTTGATCCACTCAGCTCTCCGTCTAGGGCGTAGGGACGAATTGGAGTTGGGCCCATGGCTTCCCATCTCATTACAGAAGGAGCATGGTTGTTGATCCACTCAGCTCTCCGTCTAGGGCGTAGGGACGAATTGGAATTGGGCCCATGGCTTCCCATCTCATTACAGAAGGAGCATGGTTGTTGATCCACTCAGCTCTCCGTCTAGGCGTAGGGACGAATTGGAGTTGGGCCCATGGCTTCCCATCTCATTACAGAAGGAGCATGGTTGTTGATCCACTCAGCTCTCCGTCTAGGGCGTAGGGACGAATTGGAATTGGGCCCATGGCTTCCCATCTCATTACAGAAGGAGCATGGTTGTTGATCCACTCAGCTCTCCGTCTAGGGCGTAGGGACGAATTGGAATTGGGCCCATGGCTTCCCATCTCATTACAGAAGGAGCATGGTTGTTGATCCACTCAGCTCTCCGTCTAGGGCGTAGGGACGAATTGGAATTGGGCCCATGGCTTCCCATCTCATTACAGAAGGAGCATGGTTGTTGATCCACTCAGCTCTCCGTCTAGGGCGTAGGGACGAATTGGAATTGGGCCCATGGCTTCCCATCTCATTACAGAAGGAGCATGGTTGTTGATCCACTCAGCTCTCCGTCTAGGGCGTAGGGACGAATTGGAATTGGGCCCATGGCTTCCCATCTCATTACAGAAGGAGCATGGTTGTTGATCCACTCAGCTCTCCGTCTAGGGCGTAGGGACGAATGGAATTGGGCCCATGGCTTCCCATCTCATTACAGAAGGAGCATGGTTGTTGATCCACTCAGCTCTCCGTCTAGGGCGTAGGGACGAATTGGAGTTGGGCCCATGGCTTCCCATCTCATTACAGAAGGAGCATGGTTGTTGATCCACTCAGCTCTCCGTCTAGGGCGTAGGGACGAATTGGAATTGGGCCCATGGCTTCCCATCTCATTACAGAAGGAGCATGGTTGTTGATCCACTCAGCTCTCCGTCTAGGGCGTAGGGACGAATTGGAATTGGGCCCATGGCTTCCCATCTCATTACAGAAGGAGCATGGTTGTTGATCCACTCAGCTCTCCGTCTAGGGCGTAGGGACGAATTGGAATTGGGCCCATGGCTTCCCATCTCATTACAGAAGGAGCATGGTTGTTGATCCACTCAGCTCTCCGTCTAGGGCGTAGGGACGAATTGGAATTGGGCCCATGGCTTCCCATCTCATTACAGAAGGAGCATGGTTGTTGATCCACTCAGCTCTCCGTCTAGGGCGTAGGGACGAATTGGAGTTGGGCCCATGGCTTCCCATCTCATTACAGAAGGAGCATGGTTGTTGATCCACTCAGCTCTCCGTCTAGGGCGTAGGGACGAATTGGAATTGGGCCCATGGCTTCCCATCTCATTACAGAAGGAGCATGGTTGTTGATCCACTCAGCTCTCCGTCTAGGGCGTAGGGACGAATTGGAATTGGGCCCATGGCTTCCCATCTCATTACAGAAGGAGCATGGTTGTTGTTTCAATGTCACTTGCACTAGTACAGTGAAATGCCTTTCTTGCAAGCTCCAAATCCAACAATGTAGTAATCAATATTACTGCATTGTCCTGTTTGTCCTGACTCTGACGGCACTGGTCTCATTACCGTTGTATGTCCTGACTCTGACTGGACTGGTCTCATTACCGTTGTATGTCCTGACTCTGACGGCACTGGTCTCATTACCGTTGTATGTCCTGACTCCTGCTGCACTGGTCTCATTACCGTTGTATGTCCTGACTCTGACGGCACTGGTCTCATTACCGTTGTATGTCCTGACTCCTGCTGCACTGGTCTCATTACCGTTGTATGTCCTGACTCTGACGGCACTGGTCTCATTACCGTTGTATGTCCTGACTCTGACGGCACTGGTCTCATTACCGTTGTATGTCCTGACTCCTGCTGCACTGGTCTCATTACCGTTGTATGTCCTGACTGTACCGGTTTCTCCCTGTAGATCAGTCCCGGTCCCTGGCCTCACGGCTGCAGTTAGCCTTGCCAGAAGATAACATGAGAGCACAGCACAGTGACTATTTAGGTGAGTCTGTCATATCCTAACTAGAAGTCTTTATGGATCCACCGAGACTCCAGCGGGTTCGGATCCAAAATGTGAAATAATGTCACGCGTCTGGGTCGGCTCTGATATGATCAAATAAAATGTTATTGGGTCGCGTGCACGTATTTTGCAGATGTAATCGCAGGTGCAGTGAAATGCTGATGTTTCTCTATAGCTCCATCAGTAGTAATACCCAACAAAACAATGCACACAAATCCCCCAAAAATGTTGTGAGTCTGGAATGTCCTGAACAAAAATATAAATGCAACATGTAAAGTGTTGGTCGCATGTTTCATGAGCTGAAATAAAGATCCCAGAAATGTTCATACGAATGAAAAGCTTATTTCTCTCAAATGTTGTGCACAAATTTGTTTACGTCCCTGTTAGTGAGCATTTCTCCTTTGCCAAGATAATCCATCCACCTGACCAGGTGCGGCATATCAAGAAGCTGATTAAACAGCATGATCATTACGCTGGTGCACCTTGTGCTGGGGACAATAAAAGGCCACTCTAAAATGTTCAGTTTTGCTTATGGTTGAGAAATCAACATTAAATTCTCTGCCAACAGCTCTGGTGGATATTCCTGCAGTCAGCATGCCAATTGCGCACTCCCTCAACTTTTAGAGTGGCCTTTGATTGTCCCCAGCATTTGGAAAGTATTCAGACCCCTTCACTTTTTCCACATTTTGTTACATTACAGCCTTATTCTAAAATGTATAAAATTGTTTCTCCCCCATCATCAATCTACACACAATACCCCATAAAGACACATTTACAGGGTATTCAGACCCTTTACTCAGTACTTTGTTTAAGCACCTTTGGCAGCGATTACAGCCTTGAGCTTGGCACACCTGTATTTGGGGAGTTTCTCCCATTCTGCTCTGCAGATCCTCTCAAGCTCTGTCAGGTTGGATGGGGAGCGTCGCTGCACAGCTATTTGCAGGTCTCTCCAGAGATGTTCGATCGGGTTCAAGTCCGGGCTCTGGCTGGGCCACTCAAGGACATTCAGAGACTTGTCCCGAAGCCACTCATGCGTTGTCTTGGCTGTGTGGTTACGGTCGTTGTCCTGTTGGAAGGTGAACCTTAGCCCCAGTCTGAGGTCCTGAGCGCTCTGGAGCAGGTTTTCATCAAGGATCTCTCTGTACTTTGCTCCGTTCAACTTTCCCTCGATCCTGACTGGTCTCCCAGTCCCTGCCGCTGAAAAATATCCCCACAGCATGATGCTGCCACCACCATGCTTCACCGTAGGGATGGTGCCAGGTTTCCTCCAGACGTGACGCTTGGCATTCAAGCCTAAGAGTTCAATCTTGGTTTCATCAGACCAGAGAATCTTGTTTCTCATGGTCAGAGTCCTTTAGGTGCCTTTTGGCAAACTCCAAGTGGGCCATTTTAAGAATGATGGAGGCCCCGGTGTTCTTGGGGACCTTCAATGCTGCAGAAATGTTTTGGTACCCTTCCCCAGATCTGTGCCTCGACACAATCCTGTCTCGGAGCTCTACGGACAATTCCTTCGACCTCATGGCTTGATTTTTGCTCTCACATGCACTGTCAACTGAGGGACCTTATAGACAGCTGTGTGCCTTTCCAAATCATGTCCAATCAATTGATTTTACCACAGGTGGACTCCAATCAAGTTGTAAAAACATCTCAAGGATGATCAATGGAAACAGGATGCACCTGAGCTCAATTTAGAGTCTCATAACAAAGGGTCTGAATACTTATGTAAGGTATTTCTGTTTTTTGTTTTTTAATACATTTGAAAAAAAATCTATCCTGTTTTCGCTTTGTCATTATGGGGTATTGTGTGTAGATTAAAAAAAATATTTAATCCATTATAGAATAAGGCTGTAACGTAACAAAATGTGGAAAAAAAGTCAAGGGGTCTGAATACTTTCAGAAGTTTGGACACCTACTCATTCAAGGGTTTTTCTTAATTTTTACTATTTTCTACACTGTAGAATAATAGTGAAGACATCAACACTATGAAATAACACATGGAATCATGTAGTAACCAAAAAAGTGTTAAACAAATCAAAATATTTTATATTTGAGATTCTTCAAATAGCCATAATTTGCCTTGATGACAGCTTTGCACACTCATGGCATTCTCTCAACCAGCTTCACCTAGAATGCTTTTCAAACAGTCTTGAAGGAGTTCCCACATATGCTGAGCACTTGTTGGCTGCTTTTCCTTCGCTCTGCCGTCATTGTCCTGTTGAAAAACAAAGGATAGTCCCACTAAGCCCAAACCAGATGGGATGGCGGATCGCTGCAGAATGATGTGGTAGCCATGCTGGTTGAATTCTAATTAAATCACAGACAGTGTCACCAACAAAGCACCGCCACACCATAACACCACCTCCTCCATGCTTTACGGTGGAAACTACACATGCGGAGATCATCCGTTCCCCCACACCGCGTCTCACAAAGACAGCGGTTGGAACCAAAAATCTACATTTTGGACTGCAGACCAAAGGACAGATTTCCACTGGTCTAATGTCCATTGCTCGTGTTTCTTGGCCCAAGCAGGTCTCTTCTTATTGGTGTCCTTTAGTAGTGGTTTCTTTGCACCAATTCGACCATGAAGGCCTGATTCACACAGTCCCCTCTGAACAGTTGATTTTGAGATATGTCTGTGACTTGAACTCTGTGAAGCATTTATTTGGGCTGCAATTTCTGAGGCTGGTAACTCTAATGAACTTATTCTCTGCAGCAGAGGTAACTCTGGGTCTTCCATTCCTGTGGCGGTCCTCATGAGAGCCAGTTTCATCATAGCGCTTGATGGTTTTTGCGACTGCACTTGAATGAAACTATTGACTGACCTTCATGTCTTAAAAGTAATGATGGACTGTTGTTTCTCTTTGCTTATTTGAGCTGTTCTTGCCATAATATGGACTTGGTCTTTTACCAAATAGGGCTATCTTCTGTATACCCCCCTACCTTGTCACAACACAACTGATTGGCTCAAACGCATTAAGAAGGAAATTAACTTTTAAGAAAGCACACCTGTTAATTGAAATGCATTCTGGGTGACTACCTCATGAAACTGGTTGAGAGAATGCCATCTTCATGACTCATACTGAGTGTGCCAAGCTGTCATCAAGGCAAAGGGTGGCTATTTGAAGAATCTCAAATTTAAAATATATTTAGATTTTAACACTTTTGATTACTACATGATTCCATATGTGTTATTTAATAGTTTTGATGTCTTCACTATTATTCTACAATGTAAAAAGAAAGAAAAACCATTGAATGAGAAGGTGTGTCCAAACTTTTGACTGGTAGTGTACATTTCGGTTAATTGCTCACCACTACTTATGTCGTGTGGCTTTACACCCCCTGCTATTTTGTGGATAAAGAGTTTCCTGTCTAACAGAACACAGAGGGTGTTCTTTAATGGAAGCCTCTCCAACATAAACCAGGTAGAATCAGGAATTCCCCAGGGCAGCTGTCTAGGCCCCTTTTTTCAATCTTTACTAACGACATGCCACTGGCTTTGAATAAAGCCAGAGTGTCTATGTATGCAGATGACTCAACACTATACACGTCAGCTACCACAGTGACTGAAATGACTGCAACTCTTAACAAAGTTGCAGTTAGTTTCAGAATGGGTGGCAAGGAAAAAGTTAGTCCTAAATATTTCTAAAACTAAAAGCATTGTATTTGGGACAAATCATTTACTAAACCTCATCTAAATCTTGTAATGAATAATGTGGAAATTCAGCAATTTGTGGAGACTAAATTGCTTGGCGTAACTCTGGATTTTAAACTGTCATGGTCAAAACATGTTGACGCAACAGTAGCTAAGATGGGGAGAAGTCTGTCCATAATAAAGCGCTGCTCTGCCTTCTTAACAACACTATCAACAAGGCAGGTCCTACAGGCCCTAGTTTTGTCTCACCTGGACTACTGTCCAGTCATGTGGTCAGGTGCGACAAAGAGGGACTTAGGAAAATTGCAATTGGCTCAGAACAGGGCAGCACGGCTGGTTCTTGGATGTGCACAGAGAGCTAACATTAATAATATGCAGGTCAATCTCTCCTGGCTCAAAGTAGAGGAGAGATTGACTTCATCACTACTTATATTTATGGGAGGTATTGACATGTTGAATGCACCGAGCTGTCTGTTTTAAACTACTGGCACACAGCTTGGAGACCCATGCATACCCCACAAGACATGCCACATTTTAGTCATTTAGCAGACGCTCTTATCCAGAGTGACTTGCAGTTAGTGAGTGCATACATTTTCCATACTGGCCCCCGTGGGAATCGAACCCACAACCCTGGCATTGCAAGCGCCATGCTCTACCAACTGAGCTACAAGAGGTCTCTTCATAATCCCCAAGTCCAGAACAGACTATGGGAGGCGCACAGTACTACATAGAGCCATGACTACATGGAACTCTATTCCACATCAAGTAACTCATGCAAGCAGTAGAATCAGATTTTTTTTTTAAACAGATAAAAATGCACCTTATGGAACAGCGGGGACTGTGAAGCAACACAAACATAGACACATGCACACACACACACACGATAACATACACACATGTAGACATGGATTTTGGGTTATATATTTGTGGTAGTGGGGTAGAGGCCTGAGGGCACACACTTAATATGTTGATATCTGTTATGAATGTAGTATTGTAATGTTTTTTTTAAATGTATAACTGCCTTAGTTTTGCTGGACCCCAGGAAGAGTAGCTGCTGCCTTGGCAGGAACTAATGGGGATCCATAACAAATACTACTAACACTGGAGAGTAGGACTGCTTAGTTTGACTCTAACTCAGGACTGATTTGTATAACATCAGGATTAACTAAGAAGTTTCTCACATCACCCTGTGTAGCTCTAGAGGTGGCCGAGGGGAGTGTTCTGAGGCCTTTTGACACCCGCTCCTTCATCACGAGGAGGCCTGAGCTGGGGGAGGAGGTGCTTCCTGTCAGGAGCAGACTGGGACAACTGGACAAGGTGATGGTGGTTAAAGATAACTATTGGATCCATTTTGGAGAAAAAAATGTTTGCATGAAAATACATGTAGACTGAAGTTGACTCCTAAAAGTCTAAGCTGTTGGGGGGGGTTCTATACGCTGACATAGGGAATTGTTTTAAGATGGTCATACCATGGATCGTGTAGCTATTTGATTTATAATTTTAGGACCCCTTTAGGTATAGATTGTTTTTACTTTTTTATTATTTGATAAATTATAGAATTTGGCCTCTACAACTATAGCCCAGAGAAATGCATTGAATAACAAAACAGACAGTCAAACAATAAATCATAAGGTTTTGAAGTGTCTGTTCTATATCTAGGACAAGGGTATTCAACTCTTACCCTACAAGGTCCGAAGCCTACTGGTTTTCTGTTCTACCTGATAATTAATTGCAGACACCTGGTGTCCCAGGTCTAAATCAGTCCCTGATCAGAGGGGGAAAATGTAAACCACAGTGGAACTGACTTCGATGTCCAGAGTTGTGTTTGAGTGATCTCAAAACATCTTCCATTTCATTTCTTTAAACCGGTACCAGGTTACCTTCAGACGAGTCCCGTGGGGGTCGTAGAGCAAAACGGAGAACACCTTCGTGTTCGTGAGTCATCTTTCCGTAGAGGGGTCATATTAGTTTTGTTGGTCAAACCGTTTTGGTGAGAAGACCGATTTTCGTGTTGTCTCCTGGTCTGACAAAGTGCTGTAGCTCTGCTGCTTTCCACCGCAGATGGAAGGCCGACATCGGCAAGATGGATTGAAACACATGCAGATACACTTAACCACTCTATTGTGAACTCAGAGAGTAACAACCGCATTTAAAGTCATTGAGTATAACACAATCCAATGTAATATCTTATTTCCATTGTGGTCCTGTTAGGTGCCTATGACGAGTAGGCTGGGGCTAGAGGAGGTGGCACCTCCTATGAGGAGTGGACTGGAGGAGGTGGCACCTCCTATGAGGAGTAGACTGGGACTGGAGGAAGTGGAACCTCCTATGAGGAGTAGACAGGAGGAGACTATAGTGCCTATGAGGAGCAGGCTGGGAGCCATGGTCAAGGAGGAGATCCAGCCAGCTACTCCACGCATGGTGCAGCCAGCCAGGTATATCATACTGACTACCCTCTTCATGACTCATACTGACTACCCTCTTCATGACTCATACTGACTACCCTCTTCATGACTCATACTGACTACCCTCTTCATGACTCATACTGACTACCCTCTTCATGACTCATACTGACTACCCTCTTCATGACTCATACCGACTACCCTCTTTATGATTCATACTGACTACCCTCTTCATGATTCATACTGACTACCCTCTTCATGACTCATACTGACTACCCTCTTCATGACTCATACTGACTACCCTCTTCATGACTCATACTGACTACCCTCTTTATGACTCATACCGACTACCCTCTTCATGACTCATACTGACTACCCTCTTCATGAGTCATACTGACTACCCTCTTCATGACTCATACTGACTACCCTCTTCATGACTCATACTGACTACCCTCTTTATGACTCATACTGACTACCCTCTTTATGACTCATACTGACTACCCTCTTTATGACTCATACCGACTACCCTCTTCATGACTCATACCGACTACCCTCTTCATGACTCATACCGACTACCCTCTTCATGACTCATACCGACTACCCTCTTCATGACTCATACCGACTACCCTCTTCATGACTCATACTGACTACCCTCTTTATGACTCATACTGACTACCCTCTTCATGACTCATACTGACTACCCTCTTCATGAGTCATACTGACTACCCTCTTTATGAGTCATACTGACTACCCTCTTCATGACTCTTACTGACTACCCTCTTTATGAGTCATACTGACTACCCTCTTTATGACTCATACTGACTACCCTCTTTATGAGTCATACTGACTACCCTCTTTATGAGTCATACTGACTACCCTCTTCATGACTCTTACTGACTACCCTCTTCATGAGTCATACTGACTACCCTCTTCATGACTCATACTGACTACCCTCTTCATGACTCATACTGACTACCCTCTTCATGACTCATACTGACTACCCTCTTCATGACTCTTACTGACTACCCTCTTCATGAGTCATACTGACTACCCTCTTCATGAGTCATACTGACTACCCTCTTCATGACTCATACTGACTACCCTCTTCATGACTCATACTGACTACCCTCTTCATGACTCATACTGACTACCCTCTTCATGACTCATACTGACTACCCTCTTCATGACTCTTACTGACTACCCTCTTCATGAGTCATACTGACTACCCTCTTCATGACTCATACTGACTACCCTCTTCATGACTCATACCGACTACCCTCTTCATGACTCATACTGACTACCCTCTTCATGACTCATACTGACTACCCTCTTCATGACTCATACTGACTACCCTCTTCATGAGTCATACTGACTACCCTCTTCATGACTCATACTGACTACCCTCTTCATGACTCATACTGACTACCCTCTTCATGACTCATACTGACTACCCTCTTTATGACTCATACTGACTACCCTCTTCATGACTCATACTGACTACCCTCTTTATGACTCATACTGACTACCCTCTTCATGACTCATACTGACTACCCTCTTTCATGACTCATACTGACTACCCTCTTTATGAGTCATACTGACTACCCTCTTCATGACTCTTCTGACTACCCTCTTCATGAGTCATACTGACTACCCTCTTCATGAGTCATACTGACTACCCTCTTTATGACTCATACTGACTACCCTCTTCATGAGTCATACTGACTACCCTCTTCATGACTCTTACTGACTACCCTCTTCATGAGTCATACTGACTACCCTCTTCATGACTCATACTGACTACCCTCTTCATGACTCATACTGACTACCCTCTTCATGACTCTTACTGACTACCCTCTTCATGACTCTTACTGACTACCCTCTTCATGAGTCATACTGACTACCCTCTTTATGAGTCATACTGACCGTTGTTGCAGCAGCAGGGTTCCAGCATGGCTCTCTGAAAACAAGCTAAGATGGCCCCATAATAACCACACACCTGAACTGGGCTGGAAGTGAACAAAACTGTCATAATGCGTTTGTGTGTCTATATGTCTCCCTCCTCCCTCACCCCTCTCCCTTCTCCCTCCTCCCTCCCCCCTCTCCCTTCTCCCCCTTCTCCCTCCTTCCTCCTCCCTCACCCCTCTCCCTTCTCCCTCCTCCCTCCCCCCTCTCCCTTCTTCCTCCTCCTCCTCCCTCTCCCTCCTTCCTCCTCCCCCTCTCCCCTTCTTCCTCCTCCCTCCCCCCTCTCCCTTCTTCCTCCTCCCTCCCCCCTCTCCCTTCTCCCCCTTCTCCCTCCTTCCTCCTCCCTCACCCCTCTCCCTTCTTCCTCCTCCCTCCCCCCTCTCCCTTCTTCCTCCTTCCTCCTCCCTCTCCCTCCTTCCTCCCCCCTCTCCCTTCTTCCTCCTTCCTCCTCCCTCTCCCTCCTTCCTCCCCCCTCTCCCTTCTTCCTCCTTCCTCCTCCCTCTCCCTCCTCCCTCCCCCTCTCCCTTCTTCCCCTTCCTCCTCCCTCTCCCTCCTCCCTCCCCCTCTCCCTCCTCCTCTCCCCCTCTCCCTTCTTCCTCCCCCTCTCCCTCTCCCCTTCTTCCTCCTTCTTCCTCCTCCCTCCCCCCCTCTCCCTTCTCCCCCTTCTCCCTCCTTCCTCCCCTTCCTCCTCCCCCTCTCCCTCCCTCCCTCCCCCCTCTCCCTTCTTCCTCCTTCCTCCTCCTCTTCCTTCCTCCCCCTCTTCCTCCTCCCTCTCCCTCCTCCCTCACCCCTCTCCCTTCTTCCTCCTCCCTCCCCCCTCTCCCTTCTTCCTCCTTCCTCCTCCCTCTCCCTACTCCCTCCTAGCAGTGAGAAGGCTGAAGCCGTGGGGTCAGCCAGTCCTAAGTTCATTGTGACCCTGGATGGGGTTCCTAGCCCCCTGGGTAACCTAGGAGACTGTGACATGGAGGCAGATGACAGTTATCCTAAACCAGCCAAGACCCCCATGCCTGACCCCTCCATCCACCTCAGAACAAAACCCAAACTCAGCATCCACCACAGACTGCAGGGGGAGCCACAATACCCTGACGGTAAGGGATTTATTTATTCACTGATTTATTGGTAAAACGGTTATAAATAAAATGCAATATTTCGCTTCTATTATTAGCATTAGGGTGTAAGCTTTGATACTCGGGTATTACGATTGCGAAGGCTTTTTCAATGGTTAAGCACTTGCACCTGTCAGCACTTGATGCATCCTTTTATTACTAGTGAATAATCATAATGGTCCACACCAGATGTTGTTGAGATGTTCTGATTGGCTATCTCTGTATAACAGATTAGGCTACCACACCAGTCAGCCACCATAACACACTTTCTGTCAACAACAATGCAGATCCGCTGGACCCGTTTTCTGGTCTAGTCTGTGAGCCGACTGTGGACGTTCACCAGTCACTACTGTCAGTGGCAGCGAAACAAACTACAAGAAATCTGTATTTTCTCAATTGAAAAGAGGTTCTAGGCGAGGTAAAGAGACTTTAGGATGTTCTCGCCAGCCAGCTTTGACACTGTGTGCTGGAAAGGGTACCAGTCAACGTTTTTGTTTGGAATGCTTTTTGTAAGAAACACCCCGGAGACGCGGAGAGCTGGGTTGGATACCTTACTACAGTCGTTTCTGATCTGGACAGCAAGCCTTCATCTAAACTCTGTCATCCCTCTTTCATTGTCCATCTTCGGGTTTCAGAAGCAGGGATGGAGACGGAGGAGGCGGGTCCTGTGAAGAGACGGAAGGTTCTGGAGCGGTGCAAGTTCTGGCCTGTCTGTAAGAGTGGAGACGACTGTGTCTACCTTCACCCTACTACACAGTGCAAGTAGGAACAACCCTGACGTACTTTAGCCTCTAGGATGTTGAATAAAGACCGTTAGGCCCTCGACGAATTGAAAATCAAAACAACGTCTACATTTTTAGTTGGGTTTTGTGGAATTGTGTCGTTTTTTTTTTTAAACCCTAAAGCTACATAGATTCATTGATGTTTTTATTTGACTTGACTAATATGTTGTTCCCTCCTCTGTCCCCCCCCCCTCTCTGTGTCTAGAACCTTCCCCAGCTGTAAGTTTGGGGACAAATGCCTGTTCGTCCATCCTAACTGTAAGTTTGACGGCAAGTGTTCCAAACCAGACTGCCCCTTCACTCACGTCAGCCGCAGAGGACCCGCCCCCTACACCCCCCCAGTCAGACCAGGTACAGACACACCCCTTTAAGCCCCTCCCCCAGTAGATTACAACCTTACGCAGCATTCAAGTGGGAAAACTCTCTGAAAATACTACTTGTAAACGGGGAGCAACGACTGACGTGCTTTGAACCTATTTTTTTGCCGATTTTGAACGCCAATTGGCTAATGGCAAACAAGCTGGGTCAACCATAAACTAGAAGTACAGCTATCATACTCGTAATTAAATTATAGTGTTAGAAAAACATATTTAACGAGATGTTTACGAACGCAGCATTAGATTAGGATGTTTGTGTACGTTGGTTTGTTAAATGTGTAAATATTACCGGTTGAGATTTTACCTTTTATTTCATGTCTTCTAAGTTGGTCCGGGGCGGCAGGTAGCTTAGTGGTTAAGAGCATTGTGCCAGTAACCGAAAAGTCGCTGGTTCTAATCCCCGAAGCCGACTAGGTGAAAAATCTGTCGACGTGCCCTTGAGCAAGGCACTTAACCCTAATTGCTCCTGTATGTCGCTCTGGATAAGAGCATCTGCTAAATGACTAAAATGTAAATGTCTGTCTGTTTGATTACAGCTCCTTCACCTCAGTCCAGCAGTGTGTGTCGTTTCTTCCCAGAGTGTAAGAAGATGGACTGCGCTTTCCATCACCCCAAGGTCAGAGGCCGTGAGGTCGAGAGGAGTTTGTCCTCAAATAGAGCCGTTGGGGCTGTTTTTGTTGTATAAAAATCTTTCACGAGACACTATTAAGGAAATAATGAATGGTTGAGTGCTGATCAAAAACTTTTTTTAAGATGAAGACTGTTTTCTGTCTCTGTCAGCCTTGTCGGTTTGGAGCCCAGTGTAAACGTGCTGGCTGCACCTTCTACCACCCCACTGCCTCAGTCCCTCCCAGACACGCCCTCAAGTGGACTAAGGCCCAGAACAGGTAACCCGGCGTTACACATACCTAGTATTACCTACCCAGAACAGGTAACCCGGCGTTACACATACCTAGTATTACCTACCCAGAACAGGTAACCCGGCGTTACACATACCTAGTATTACCTACCCAGAACAGGTAACCCGGGCGTTACACATACCTAGTATTACCTACCCAGAACAGGTAACCCGGCGTTACACATACCTAGTATTACCTACCCAGAACAGGTAACCCGGCGTTACACATACCTAGTATTACCTACCCAGAACAGGTAACCCGGCGTTACACATACCTAGTATTACCTACCCAGAACAGGTAACCCGGGCGTTACACATACCTAGTATTACCTACCCAGAACAGGTAACCCGGCGTTACACATACCTAGTATTACCTACCCAGAACAGGTAACCCGGCGTTACACATACCTAGTATTACCTACCCAGAACAGGTAACCCGGCGTTACACATACCTAGTATTACCTACCCAGAACAGGTAACCCGGCGTTACACATACCTAGTATTACCTACCCAGAACAGGTAACCCGGCGTTACACATACCTAGTATTACCTACCCAGAACAGGTAACCCGGCGTTACACATACCTAGTATTACCTACCCAGAACAGGTAACCCGGCGTTACACATACCTAGTATTACCTACCCATTAACTCTCCGTACTTAACTGTGCCCTATTTGGATCCTAATGCACTTCTTTATTTTCCTTGTGTTTTTCTAGCTAGACAACATGGGGGCCTGAGACCTGAGACTGACTGACAGTCTAGATGTGGAGCTATAGAACAGGGTTCCCCAACTTGCGGCGCGTGGCCTGAATTTGGCCCGCAGGTGATTTTTATTTGGCCCCTCAAGTTTTTAGAGGTTTTTTTATTTCTTTTTTTTGGACATACAAATATCAGCTTCAAGTGATTTTAACTTTGGTAATCTGTTCCAAACTATTCCCACGCGTAATAGAGAGAAATGTGATTGTATACAAATGTAAGCAAGGTTTGAAGTAATTATGTTTTAGTCAAATATATCTGTTTGGGCTTCTTGCCGTCAATTTACAGTCTACACATTTTTTTTTTTTTTTTTTATGATCTGGCCCCCTGAACATCCGTTAGAAAAAATCGTCCCGTGGCTGAATCTAGTTGACGATCCCTGCTATAGAAGATGTGGTGATGCTGTTCAGTTAATGTTTTATTCTCTTACGGTTTAATTATCAACGATTATCTGGTCAGTCCTTTATTTGCATTTATTTCATTTTTATTTGTGAAACTGACACATTTTTTAACCAGACAAAACTTACAGGGTTTTGTAAAGTTGTTGTACTGCAATTTTTTTTGATAATGCTGAAAGTATATTAAAATACTCCACATGTCATGTTGCTGGTCTGTGTATTTTCATAACCTCATAAGGCTGCTGGACTGACTGGGTGCCTTTTTATATCTGTTTCCACACTGAACATCAATCAAATGTATTTTATAAAGCCCTTTTTACATTAGCAGTTGTCACAAAATGCTTATACAGAAACCCAGCCTAAAACCTCAAACACCAAGCACTGCAGATGTAGAAGCACAGTGGCTAGGAAAAAACTCCCTAGATGGCAGGAACCTAGAGAGGAACCAGGATCTGAGGGGTGGACAGTCCTCTTCTGGCTGTAAGGGGTAGAGAAATTGAGCTTATATGTATATATATATTACACTGAACAAAAATATAAACGCAACATGTGAAGTGTTGGTCCCGTTTTTCATGAGCTATAATAAAAGGTCCCAGAAATGTTCCATACGCACGAAAAGCTTATTTCTCTTCAATTTTGTGCACACATTTGTTTACATCCCTGTAAGTGAGCATTTCTCCTCTGCCAAGATCATCCATCCACCTGACAGGTGTGGCATATCAAGAAGCTGATTAAACAGCATGATCATTACACAGGTGCACCTTGTGCTTGGGACGATAAAAGGACACTCTAAAATGGGCAGTTTTGTCACACACAACAATGCCACAGATGTCTCAAGTTGAGGCTAGCCTGCAATTGGCCTGCTGACTTCAGGAATGTCCAACAGAGCTGTTGCCAGAGAATTACATTTTCATTTCTCTACCATAAGCCGACATCATTTTAGAGCATTTGGCAGTACATACAACCGGCCTCACAACCGCAGACCATGTGTAACCACGCCAGCCCAGGACCTCCCCAGACCATGTGTAACCACGCCAGCCCAGGACCTCCCCAGACCATGTGTAACCACGCCAGCCCAGGACCTCCCCAGACCATGTGTAACCACGCCAGCCCAGGACCTCCCCAGACCATGTGTAACCACGCCAACCCAGGACCTCCACATCCGGCTTCTTCACCTGTAAGATCATCTGAGGAGGTGGGGTGGGGTGCTGAGGAGCATTTATGTCTGAAATAGAGCCCTTTTGTGGGAGTAAACTCATTCTGATTGGCTGGGCCTGGCTCCCAAGTGGGTGGAACTGGCTCCCAAGTGGGTGGGCCATGGCTGAGCCCCTGCCCAGTCATGTGAAATCCATAGATTAGGGCCTAATTAATTATTTAAATTGACTGATTTCCTTCTATGAACTGTTAACTCAGTAAAATCTTTGAAATTGTTGCATGTTGCGTTTATATTTTTGTTCAGTGTATATATATACAAAAGTATGTGGACACCCCTTCAAATTAGTGGATTCGGTTATTTCAGCCACACCCGTTGCTGACAGGTGTATAAAACTGAGCACACAGCCATGCAATCTTAGACAAACGTTGGCAGTAGAATGGCCTTCCTGAAGAGCTCAGTGACTTTCAACGTGGCACCGTCATAGGATGCCACCTTTCCAACATGTCAGTTCGTAACATTTCTGCCCTGCTAGAGCTGCCCCGGTCAACTGTAAGTGCTGTTATTGTAAAGTGGAAACGTCTAGGAGCAACAACGGCTCAGCCGCGAAATGGTAGGCCACACAAGCTCACAGAACGGGACCGAAGCGTGCTGATGCGAGTAGCACGTCAAAATTGTCTGTCTTCGGTTGCAACACTCACTACCAAGTTCCAAACTGTCTCTGGAAGCAACATCAGCACAATAACTGTTCGTCGGGAGCTTTATGAAATGGGTTTCCATGGCCGAGCAGCCACACACAAGCCTAAGATCACCATGTGCAATGCCAAGCGTCGGCTGGAGTGGTGTAAAGCTCGCCGCCATTGGACTCTGGAGCAGTGGACTCTGGAGTGATGAATCACACTTCACCATCTGGCAGTCAAAAGGACGAATCTGGGTTTGTCGGATGCCAGGAGAAAGCTACCTGCCCCAATGCATAGTGCCAACTGTAAAGTTTGGTGGAGTAGGAATCATAATTTATCATTGTAAAAGGTACATAATTTATCATTGTCCTTCACTCAATAAAATGAATTCACTGTTACAAGACACATGGCTTAGCTCCAGAGTTTACTGAGACAATGCAAATAGTCCGGGTAGCCATGGTTAGCTGTTCAGGAGTCTAATGGCTTGGGGGGGTAGAAGCTGTTGAGAAGTCTTTTGGACCTAGACTTGGCGCTCCGGTACCGCTTCCAGTGTGGTAGCAGAGAGAACAGTCTATGACTAGGGTGGCTGGAGTCTTTGACCATTTTTAGGGGCTTCCTCTGACACCGCCTGGTATATAGGTCCTGGTGATGTACTGGGCCGTACGCACTACCCTCTGTAGTGCCGTGCAGTCGGAGGCCGAGCAGTTGCCATACCAGGCAGTGATGCCTGTAACTACAATAAAGTAATTATTAGTAAAGTCAGTGCTTATAGGAAATGACAAGTGCGAGTGTTAGTTCTTTTTTTTACATAAGTAGATGTACCTTACTGAAGGGTCACCCACAAGAACATGCTTTCAGCATGGAAGGCAAGCAAAATTTGAACACCGCTGCAATTTCCGCTGCAATTTCGTATGCCAACACAATAGGTCGCTGTTGACCACACTAGGAGGCGTGTGACGCGTTGTGTGACGTCACGAATTTATCTTCAAATACCTTAAAAACCCTCTCGTTTCTAGCCGGGTGCAGTGGCGTGCGCCTGTAATCCAAGTTGCTGGGAGGCTTAGGCTGGCGGATCGTTTGAGTTCAGGAGTTCTGAGCTGCAGTGGACTATGCCGATCGGGTGTCCGCACTAAGTTCGGTATCGATATGGTGCTCCTGGGGGAGCCCGGGACCACCAGGTCGTCTAAGGAGGGGTGCACCGGCCCAGGTCGGAAACGGAGCAGGCCAAAGCCCCCGTGCCGCTCAGTAGTGGGATCGCGCCTGTGAATAGACGCTGTTGTGCAGCCTGAGCAATACAGCGGGACCCAGTCTTTTTGAGCTGTTTTCCAAATCACGTTTATAAAACCTTTTACTACCTTTATGAATCTGTTGTTTTGCATTTGTAACTGAAATGTGCACTTTATGTATCATAATGAAACCATCAGGGCACAGATCTCAATGCAACGTCTATTCCACGTTGGGTCAACGTAAATTTCATTGAAATTAAATGGATACAACATTGATTCAACCAGTGTGTGTCCAGTGGGAACAATTTGTAACGATAACGTTAATTTATTTGCTTCATTCTCGCCCGTTTCTCTGTGAAACCGTGTGAAAGACAGTAAGAAAAAAGAAATCACTTGACCGCCGCCTGCTGGTGATCCGGCGTAACTATAATTATCTTTCTGAATACTTCATCGAGAGCTCCAGAAGTGGGCGCTGTTCTGGTTTCATACTGGAAACAATATCATTGTAAAGAATGTCATTATTTTTCTGCTTTGAAATAACGTTTTCTGTAAATTAAATTAAATTAGAATGAAGTCTGAAACAAAAAGTTCTGAAACTTGCAGCAAATCATTGTGGAAGACTAAAACAAACCAAATGCAATCCATTGCATAAACCTTTTTTTATTATTTGCATTTTCTGTACACTGATTACAGTTTGTGGTCCTCAGGATGGTAGAGTTCACTCATCAGCCGGTAGATGTAAGAGGGAGCGTTGCCTCCGATGTTAGAGATAAACAGAGTGATGAGTTCAGGAGGAACATAGTCGAACACGGGGCAGTGCACGTTCACCTCGGATAGAATCTCTCCTACAGAGACAAAACAAACAGATTGAGTCAGATGAGAATAAATAATCAAATCAAATTGTATTTGCCACATGTGCCAACAGGTGTAGACCTTACAGTGAAATGCTTACTTACAAATAAGCAGTCATTTTGTAGCTTTTACACAGAGAAGCGTTGATTACTTTATGGTGTGAGTCTCTTACAATATATCACTATTTAATACAAAACATTAAATATGTTATGTCAATAAAGTACTACCTTCTGTGAATGGAAGCACCTCGTGTGGGGAGACAAACATATGGAACGTGTCCTCTTCATTGGGGAACTGAGAACAGGAAAACAACTATTTCAGTCATTCAATGAGAAAGACGCTTTTTTAGTGAAGAAAGGGCTCACTGAACTGACATCGATCTCTACCCCGAAAAGTCTTCTTGTTCAAACCGAATATTGTTGTGAATACCTGAGGGGAGAGCTTGAACATGGGAGCGCAGACGATGAGCGGGGTAGAGTGGTGCTTGGCTGCCAGAGCTACGGTGTGGGTTCCATTGACCGCCCGGAGACCGCCATTGGCCAGAACTGTCTGTGTACCGATGATGACCTGGAAAACATTGGACATCACCACATCCGGTCCATTAAATGTAGTCAAGCTATCATTAGTTTAGAAAAGAGCCTATTCTAAAATAAGCAACATCACAGTAATTTTTTTTTACAAATTTTTAAAACTCACCTTATTAACTCGGGACATCACTGCAAATATGGCAGCATCTGCTATTACAGTGGTCTCGATGCCTGCTTTGGAGAGACCAGTAGCCATTTCATGACCCTTGGGAGAGAGACAAAAGGTCGTTACTGTAGCATATTAAATAATGAAGTAATATTATGGAGAGAGTATATGAATGAAATAGACGCCTCCTTTATCTCATTACATATACACTAGTGCTATAGAGGGAGGGAGGGATGATCGGAGCGGACGGTGGATACCTGGCAGAAGGGAGCACACTCGGCCACGATGACGTGGAACTTGCGTTTCCTCGCTGCGTCTTTGAGGAAGGCCTCGACGGTGCGCGAGCGGCCGACAGTCATGATGACCTCGTTGGAGTGGATGTGCTCCAGGGCCTGCATGGCGATGTTGTCTGTGGTGCCCTCTGGGAGAGAGGACGGCGACAAGGAGGAGAATATAACAGTTAGCTCAGTGCTGCTTGACCAAGGTTCATATTCTCATAGGATCTTTAGGAATAACCAGTGTACAGATTAAAAACACTAGAGAACAGGAGGTTGAAAGGGGACTTTGTTCAAATCATTTTCACTTCAGCTAATGCCAACTACAGCCTCCAGAAGATAGAAAGCAAAGATACAGTAAGATATTTTATGTTCCTTATGCTTCAGTTAAGCGACATGATCAGCTTAAAAAGCTGCTGGAAAGTATGTGATAACGGTTGGTGTTAATGTGTGTGCTCTCAGTGAGTATCTTACCTAGCTCTGTGAGGAGTTCATTGATGGCCTCTATGACGTTGGCTTTGAGAGGAGCAAAGTGCTGTCTGAAGTTCTCCTCGCTCAGCCCCCCTGAGGTCAGCAACTTGTGAAGGGACTCCTGCTGCTCTGTCTCCTCACTGCTGCCACGGGACCTGAAGAAACAAAACACAGTTCACAGGAGAATAGAGTGACAAGCTGGTGTATATTTCACTGAAATGACCATAGAACAACAAGACATCTTACAGACGGTAGCTTTAACATGGAGTAGAGTTGCAACAGAGAGGAGATCTTCAACATTTCCATCTATTAAATCATTTGCCAAATGGCATCTTTACACTAGCCCATGATTAACCTGGTACCATTCTGTTTAGCTAAATGTTCCACTCCCTGTACTCCATGGCATATGCCAAAGATGTTTAGCAAGACAGGAGTGGTAAGGAGTGGAACGATAGCTAAACAGATTGGTACCCAGACTAGCCCGTGATATGGACAGCCATAACACGTGTATCAGAATCAGAGTTGACACCAGATTAACACAATGTTTATTACAAACCGTCAGCCAGTTCTTTGAAGGAATATTCCCCAGAATCCCCATCTCTCCTCACCTGGCATACTCCTCCCTGATGATCTTGAGCACGCGCCGTACCATGTTGCCCACGGTGGTCTCGGACGGTTGGGCGGCAGTCATTCTCCTTCCCTCATTGCGAATGATCTCCATCAGGTCGCCTGTTATAACATACAAGAGGATTTCTTTGTCGTACATCAAATCAAATCAAATTGTATTGGTCACATGCGCCGAATACAACAGGTGCAGACATTACAGTGAAATGCTTACTTACAGCCCTTAACCAACAGTGCATTTATTTTTAACAAAAAAAAGTAAAAATAAGACAACAAAAAAAGTGTTGAGAAAAAAAAAAGAGCAGAAGTAAAATAAAATAACAGTAGGGAGGCTATATACAGGGGGGTACCGGTGCAGAGTCAATGTGCGGGGGCACCGGCTAGTTGAGGTAGTTGAGGTAATATGTACATGTGGGTAGAGTTAAAGTGACTATGCATAAATAATTAACAGAGTAGCAGCAGCGTAAAAAGGATGGGGTGGGGGGGCAGTGCAAATAGTCCGGGTAGCCATGATTAGCTGTTCAGGAGTCTTATGGCTTGGGGGTAGAAGCTGTTGAGAAGTCTTTTGGACCTAGACTTGCCGCTCCGGTACCGCTTGCCGTGCGGTAGCAGAGAGAACAGTCTATGACTAGGGTGGCTGGAGTCTTTGACAATTTTGAGGGCCTTCCTCTGACACCGCCTGGTATAGAGGTCCTGGATGGCAGGAAGCTTGGCCCCAGTGATGTACTGGGCCGTACGCACTACTCTCTGTAGTGCCTTGCGGTCGGAGGCCAAGCAGTTGCCATACCAGGCGGTGATGCAACCAGTCAGGATGCTCTCGATGGTGCAGCTGTAGAATTTTTTGAGGATCTGAGGACCCATGCCAAATCTTATCAGTCTCCTGAGGGGGAATAGGCTTTGTCGTGCCCTCTTCACGACTGTCTTGGTGTGTTTGGACCATGATAGTTCGTTGGTGATGTGGACACCAAGGAACTTGAAGCTCTCAACCTGTTCCACTACAGCCCCGTCGATGAGAATGGGGGCGTGCTCAGTCCTCTTTTTTTTCCTGAAGTCCACAATCATCTCCTTTGTCTTGGTCACGTTGAGGGAGAGGTTGTTGTCCTGGCACCACACGGCCAGGTCTCTGACCTCCTCCCTATAGGCTGTCTCATCGTTGTCGGTGATCAGGCCTACCACTGTTGTGTCGTCGGCAAACTTAATGATGGTGTTGGAGTCGTGCATCATTCCTAGTAGTGAATAGTAGTGAACACCTACGGTGCCTTCAGAAAGTATTCACACCCCTTGACTTTTTCCACATTTTGTTGTCTTACAGCCTGAGATTTTGTGTCACTGACCTGCACACAATACCCCATAATGTCAAAGTGGAATTATGTTTTTGGTAATGTTTACAAATGAATTAAAAATGAAAAGCTGAAATGTCTTGAGTCAGTAAGTATTATACCCCTTTGTTATGGCAAGCCTAAATACGTTCAGGAGTAAAACTGTCTTTAACAAGTCACGTAATAAGATGCATGGACTCTGTGTGCAATAATAGAGTTTAAAATGCTTTTTAAATGACTACCCCATCTCTGTACCCCACACATCTCTAAGATCCCTCAGTCGAGCAGGGAATTTCAAACACAGATTCAACCACAGACCAGGGAGGTTTTCCAATGCCTCACAAAGAAGGGCACCTATTGGTAGATGGGTAAAAATATAAAAAGCAGGCATTTAATATCCCTTAGATTATGGTGAAGTTATTAATTACACTTTGAATGGTGTATCAATACACCCAGTCACTACAAAGATACAGGCGTCCTTCCTAACTCAGTTGTTGGAGAGGAAGGAAACCGTTCAGTGATTTCACTTTGAGGCCAATGGTGACTTTAAAACAGGTACAGAATTTAATGGTTGTGATATGATAACTGAGGATGGATCAATATCATTGTAGTTATCTCACAATACTAACCTAAATGACAGAGTGAAAAGAAGGAAGCCTATACAGACACAAAATATTCCAAAACATGCATCCTGTTTGCAATAAGCCACTAAAGGAAAACTGCAAAAAAAAATGTGGCAAAGAAATTAACTTTATGTCCTGAATACAAAGCGTTATGTTTGGGGCAAATCCAACACAACACATAATTGAGTACCACTCTTTTTTTCAAGCATGGTGGTGGCAGCATCATGTTATGGGTATGCTTATAATCAGCAAGGACTAGGGAGTTTTTTTGTTGTTGATAAAAAGACACATAATAGAGCTAAGCACAGGCAAAATCCTAGAGGAAAACCTGGTTCAGTCTGCTTTCCAACAGACTGGGAGACAAATTCAAGAGCAAATATACTCTGGAGTTACTTACCAAGACGACATTCAATGTTCCTGAGTGGCCTAGTTACAGTTTTGACTTAAAATCGGCTTGAAAATCTATGGCAAGACTTGAAAATAGGTGTCTAGCAATAATCAACAACCAACTTGAGAAAGCTTGAAGAAGTTTAAAAATAAACATTAGCAAATATTGTACAATCCAGGTGTGCAAAGCTCTTAGAGACTTACCCAGAAAGACTCACAGCTGTAATCGCTGCCAAAGGTGATTCTAACATGTATTGACTCAGGGGTGTGAATACTTATGTAAATGAGATATTTCTGTATTTCATTTTCAACGCATTTGCCAAAATTTATGAAAACATGTTTTTACTTTGTAATTATGGGGTATGGTGTGTAGATGGGTGAGATTGTTTATTTTTATTTTTTAATTAATTTTGAATTCGGGCTGTAACACAACAAAATGTGGAATAAGTCAAGTGGTATCCAGGCTCTGTCGTAGCCGGCCGCGACCGGGAGACCCATGGGGCGGCGCACAATTGGCCCAGCATCGTCCAGGGTAGGGGAGGGAATGGCCGGCAGGGATGTAGCTCAGTTGGTAGAGCATGGCGTTTGCAACGCCAGGGTTGTGGGTTCGCTTCCCACGGGGGGCCAGTATGAAAAATAAAAAAATGTATGTATGCACTCACTAACTGTAAGTCGCTCTGGATAAGAGCGTCTGCTAAATGACTAAAATGTAAATGTAAAATGAATAGAGAAATAGTAATGGCGTCTTTTTGTAGGAACCAACTCCGTCATGGTTTGTTGGACAACGCCTATGGGGTAAATGAATAGCGTTTTTTTAGGGGGTTTGGATAAACACTAAAAACAAGGCCTGTGGTAAACACAGGCTTAGGAGATCTTATATGTTTTGTTATATGACAATCTTCATCAGCTAACGTCACTTTTTGTGAATTTTGAAGAATTTATGTAATGATAAAACACACCTAAAGCACATAAAGGCTTCATAATTCATAAAGGTAATGTTAACTGACTGGTATTATCGCATAGAACAACATTTATAAGATCTCCTAAGCCTGTGTTAACCTCAGACCTTATTTTCGGCGTTTATTACAAATCCCTATTCATTCCCCATTCATTTTTCCCATTGGGATGACTTAACGAGCCAGAGGTACCTTATTTCCGGGTTTTAGGACTACACGCTGGCGAGCTCTATTATCAAAGACTTTTAGAAATATCCCAAGATAGACCACAGTCTGTCGTTTCCAATGGGAACAAATTAATCATAGTGGTCAGAACCAGCAAGGAGGTGGGCAGAGCCAAGCAGGAGCTAGTGAGCTCCTATTGGCGCGTTCTAGCATTTATTTGCATATTTCCGTTAGGTAACGCCTACTATGTGAAGTGTGCAATAACTCCAATTCGCCCTTGCACTCCTAAACAACGCAATTTTTTTTGAAACGTTGGCAAAGGTTAAAGTCTACAAAACGCAGTCCACTCTGTTTGTTACAGATTCTAGTTTTGGAAACAGAAAACTGAATGGAGTTCAAATGTTTAGCTTGGTGAGAAAATTAGCAGAATGTCGGCCAAGATCCATTTCGCTCCATCTTCTCCCATCACCATATTTGGTAGTGAGTGGACACGCCAACCGGATGCTTCACATTTATAAATCCGGTGAAATATCTGGCTAATTGTTCTATCTGTGCTATTGTGTTCAGACAAATTACAAATGAAATGACATCAGCTTCTCGTGGCAGTTCAGATTTTGACAGCTTGCTAACGTTACTATCACAATGCGTCGGATAGTGGATAAAAAGTTGGTCACAAATGTCAAATTTAATTTACAAAAAACACTTACATCTAGCTTGAAAACTACAAAACCATTAATCTAGCCATCGAACAAAACTAGCTAGAGTTCTGCTGTTATAACGTATACCTGCGCTGCTCCATCTTGTTTGGGCTGTTATTCTCCGAAGCAAATATGTGGTTTCTCTGGCCATTTCCCCCGACCCTCGGAGGGGTCCTGTCCCACTGCCTCCCCGCTTCAAATCGGCCAGAAAAGCCTCAATTCGCTCCGTAAGATCTGTTTCCTTGTCTGCCCCAGGCATATTGTTTTCTGAATTCACTTGCTAGATGCTGTATTAAAACAATTTGGTGTTGTCACACCTTTACTTAGAGGGGAAATTGAACCGGAACTACATTGCGCGTGAAGGAGGGTGCGTCCAGGTCATTATACTAGTCAAATCAAATCAAATTTTATTTGTCACATGCGCCGAATACAACAGGTGTAGACCTTACAGTGAAACGCTTACATACAAGCCCTTGCCCAACAATGCAGTTTTAAGAAAGAATACAACAACAAAAATCACACAAATAGTCAGGAGTTTTTCCAACGCTGATTGGACCAAATGATTAGAAACACACACATCTTGCAATATTTTCATAGATTTCATAATAATTTAATCATATTTTATAATATTAGGTAGACAGTACTAGTAGAATCTTTATAAAATAATATATATATATATATATGAATCACTTATGAAGATGCCATAATGACAAAGATTTTTAGAGCCAAGCACGAGCTAGTGAGATTTCCCTTAGGGACGCCTACTCTGTGAAGCGCTTGTGCAATAAATCAATTCGCCCATGCATTCCTTCTAAACAACGCAATTTGTAGAAACGTTGCCAAAGTCTAAAAAACGCGGTCCAGATTTTAGTTTTGTAAACAGAAAGCTATATGGAATTCAAATGTTTTATCGATAAGAAAATTTGCAGAATGTCGGCGAAAACCCATCTCGCTCCATCTTCTCCCACTGCCGGCCACTGGGCTTCCCTCTCATCGCCAGATTTGATGGTGAGCGGAAACGCCAACTGGATGCTTCACATTTATACATCCGGCTCATTGTTCTGTGATAATGCTGCGTGAATGTCCCTGGGTCCTCACATCACAAAATCCCAAGCAGCATGTTTTGTAAATCCATCCAATATTTTTATTGAATAAAAGCCCAACACAAACCTTTACAAAATTGATATCAATCAACACAGAAATCATTGATTGAAAACATAGCAAATGTTCACTGTTAAAATTGTATGTACTGTATGTTAATAAAAATGACAAAAAATAGTTGGAATATCTTTTAACTAACTCCAAACCCTCATGTAACCAAAACCCCATAATTATCTCCAAAAGAATGTTGGCCAGGCTAGGATCTTGGATGTAAGTGTTGTAATTTGGAATCGATCCCCAAAAACAAGAAGCAATAGCCTGGTCCCAGATCTGTTTGTGTTGTCTTGCTTTGCCAACTCCCATGGTCACTGTCGTCAAACAAACAGATCTGGGACCAGGCTAAAGAAGCAAATAATTTCCCCTGAAATTTAAAATACACTAGCCTACTCAAAATGGAACACATCCAAGGAAGTTAGGATATTTTCCATGTTACTACAAAACCACCACAGATGCAAAGCTGGCATGTACAATGGCAGTACAATCCTACTATCCTCCTTTTCAGCACTCGTTCTGATGTTGTCGTCTGCCATTTTTCTAGTAATAAGGATTGACATGTATGTGTGGGTCAAGTTCTAATAGCCAGATTCAAGGGTTCTCAAAAGAGGAAGAGAGGAGTAATTTATACAGCGAACTACCACTTGGCTTAAAACACGTTCAGATGGCAACGTAGATGTGTGGCTGTTATCTTTTGTGCATCTTAAAATACAATTAAAAACGGAAGAACTTGCAACAAGTGTTCTCCTAGAAATGACCTAGTTTTCAAGATGATATTTACTGCATCCCAAATGGCACCCTATTCCCTAAATAGCGCACTACTTTTGACCAGGGCCCCGTGCACTTGATCTGGAACAGGGTGCCATTTAAAAGAAAACCAACCATTAATTCCCTGATAATTTATGAAACCCTCTCCCCCAAAAAATACCTGCCCTGCGATAGCAACTACATAGCATTTACAATATCAAAACAAACTAAAAGACCCTGTCAAAATTTAGTTACCAAACATGTATTCAAATTAATTAAACTGACAAAACACAGAAGTTCAGTGGTTGCCATAGTTTCTCTCTCCCGAGTTATTCCACATTCCGCCTGCTGTTCATAGAAGGCTTCACTTAAAAAAAAGGGCATCAAGAATATAAGGTACGTCCCAAATGTCACCCTATTGCTTACCTAGTGCAATACTTTGACCAGAGCCCTATGGGACCTGGTCAAAAGTAGTGAACTATATAGGGAATAGGGTGCCATTTGGGACGTACAGCACACTATATCCTATAGCTCGCTTGGCATGGCCAAGACTTTGTACAACAATATAAAAGGGCAATAGACATTCTCTCAAGGGGGCATCCATTCATCCCAACAAAATAAAACATAACTCCAAATCAAACTGTACACATTAAATGACAATCGATCCTCAAAGCATCAGGCGCTTATTCAGCAGGATGCAGATAGAATTGTAACACATAGAACATTCTCGCTCTGAATAAAAATCTGTATATTCTACTCTTTTTTGTTTTGTTTGTTTCACTCTGCTGAATGAGCCCCAGGTATATATGTCTTTCAGAGAATAGGCTACCCTTGGCGCTCTCTCACCACCACACCCACGAAACTAGTAGAGTTGTTCTGCTCAACCCTTTGATTGTCATTATTGGATGGGTCCCAAACAGTGCCCTATTTATTTATAGTGAACTGCTTTTGACCAGAGTCTATGGGGCTTCAGCAAAACTTCAGCCTATGGGGCTCTGGTCAAAAGCAGGGTCGCTATACAGGGAACAGGGTGCCGTTTTGCTGAAGCCAGTCCGAGGAGGGTGGAGGTTGGTCGGGTAGCATTGGCTGCTCCCCCCCTGGGCGGAGTGGTGGTGCCTCTCTACTCGATGAGCTTCTTTGCCTTGAAGAAGCGTCGTAGGTAGAAGACCTGCCAGGTGGCCAGGCCAATCAGACAGCACATAGAGAAAATGCTGAAGTACAGGACACGTGTGTTGGTGGACTCTGGAAGAAGGAGAACGTAGTTAGAAATATAGAATATTGATGAGAATGAGTAATGTAATGTAAAAATACGTGTTGACGATGAGCTAAGACTATGCATTAGGAACAATCACATGTATATCTTGAAATCCTGCATAAAACATGTATTGATGTCAATGGAAGATTTCTCAAATAGACGGATTGAGAACTTCACACACACACACACACACTGCCAGTTGACCATTATCTGATTGTTCTGAGCATTTAGGTCTGATGGAATTTTGTGAATTTGCCTTCTATAATCACAGTAGTTCTCAATGCCATGTCAAGCTAGCAAGATTAGCCTAGGATCTAAAGCTAATCATCAATGTGATTGAAAATCACTAGTCTCTAGAAAGGACCAGCTCACATGAATATGTCAAATTATTTTCCTTTGGTTTGGGGTGATGGGAGTGAGGTAGGAGGTTTGGGTGCGACAGAAAGAAGATTAAAAAATATATATATATAAAAAAAAAAACATATTGTAAAGTGGTTATCCCACTGGCTATAAGGTGAATGCACCAATTTGTAAGTCGCTCTGGATAAGAGCGTCTGCTAAATGACGTAAATGTAAATATTTTAATCAACCATATTAATCAAATTGTGGTCCTCTGTAGCTCAATTGGTAGAGCACGGCGCTTGTAACGCCCAGGTTAGTGGGTTCGATCCCCGGGACCACCCATACGTAAAAATGTATGCACACATGACTGTAAGTCGCTTTGGATAAAAGCGTCTGCTAAATGGCATATTATTATTATCAACACACACACACACACAGGTCCATCTCAGACTAGTAAATGGCAATGCTACTATCAGTACTGTGTTCTTCTTACCGTTGGTGTCTCTCATCTCCTCCTCCCTCTTCTTCATGTAGGCAAAGTCATTGACGATGGACTCTGATAGGTCCTCCAGTCGCCTTAGCTCCACCTCCAGGGGCTTCAGCTTCTCCACCTTGGCGATCTGAGTGGACGAGAGAGCTGCCAATCAAAAAACAACGCGACCCCACAATTCATCCCTTGCTGGTTGGTGTTTATTGGATTGGATTTAGGATCCTCAAGTTGTTTGTTGGATAGTGCAGCAGGAAAGGGATGAACATTTATAAATAAAGGTCATTCTAGATAGAAGCTTGGACTGTTGTGCTGTGTCCCAGTTTGTCCAGTAGGTGTCACTCTTGAGCTGTAGCAGTGGCAGTTATTGTCCAATAGTTTCAACAGGAACACACAGTGCAATCTGTCTGGCAGCGCAAAGCTTTACCGCTCCCCTCTCTCAGAATGTCTCTTCCCCAAGCTACAGCTAAACCACATCTTAAAGGGATTGAATCAGGACTGTATTGAAAAATCATCAGGATTTTGACTAGGGGATAGGGCCGTTTCAAATATATAAGAATGGCGGATAATGTCAGAACAACTGGAAAAATCACATTTCTCAACCAAGTAAATCAAATTAATAACTTTGTATCTGAAATAAATATGTAATGCCTTGATCAGACCGACAGCGTAATTGCATCAATGCTGCGTAACAAATTATGCAGTCAAACTCTTTTCATTATGTAATCCAACATATTTTGTGGATATGTGTGCAACAAAAGTTCAATATTCACCTTTTGCTACTATTTATCAAATCTAAGCATACAGTTTGATGCATACAGTTTGATGCATACAGTTTGATGCATACGTTGCAACTGCCTCTGCAACGCAATGCTGCAAGGCAAACGTAGTGTTCCATTGGAAATGAATGTACTTCTGGTGTACCAAAACGCAATGACACTGTCGGTCTGATCAAGGCATAAGAACGAAGAAAACAAGTGAAATCAAGATGACCAGACAGACCACAGACAGACAGACAGACAGACCACAGACAGACCAGACGTCACAGTAGCAAGACATTGCGTTGGCTACAGACAAGACAGGGATTCTAGCCAACTTGCACTTCCTAGTTTCCTTGCCAACTACGTTCTAGTCTACACCACACAGTGACGTTCCGTAGCTAAGTACGAATGTACTGTACAGTATTCACCCACACAGGCTTGCCCACATTAACACAGACAGCAGTAGCTAGCCTAGCCTCGGGCTCAATCAGTGTGCGTGGGGTGTGTGGGTAGAGTGGGTTAGCAATTCACAATACAAGTCAGCAGAACAGTGTGTGCAGTGTTTACCGTAGTGCCTTCAGAAAGTATTCACACCCCTTGACTTTTCCACATTTAGTTATTCTACAGCCTGAATTTAAAATGGATTGTGTCACTGGTCTACACACAATACCCCATAACGTCAAAGTGTAGTTATGTTTTTTGACATTTTTACAATTGAAAAAAAATAAAAAATACAAAAGATGAAATGTCTTGATGTCAATAAGTATTCAACCCCTTTGTTATGGCAAGCCTAAATAAGTTCAGGAGTAAGAATGTGTAATAATAGTGTTTAACATGATTTTTTGAAGGACTCAGTCGAGCAGTGGATTTCAAACACAGATTCAACCACAAAGACCAGGGAGGTTTTTCAATGTCTCGCAAAGATGAAAAAAAATTAAATAACAGACATTGAATATCCCTTTGAGCATGGTGAAGTTATTAATTACACTTGGTGTATCAATACACCCAGTTACTACAAAGATACAGGCGTCCTTCCTAACTCAGTTGCCGGAGAGGAAGGAAACCGCTCACTTTAAAACAGTTACAGAGTTTAATGGCTGTGATAGGAGAAAACTGAGGATGGATCAACAACATTGTAGTTACTCCACAATACTAACCTAAATGACAGAGTGAAAAGAAGGAAGCCTGTACAGAATAAAAATATACCAAAACATGCATCCTGTTTGCAATAAGGCACTAAAGTAATACTGCAAAAAATGTGGCAAAGAAATTACCTTTATGTCCTGAATACAAAGCATTATGTTTGGGGCAAATCCAACACATCACTGTGGCTGCATCAAGTTATGGGTATGCTTGTCATTGACAAGGACTAGGGAGTTTTTTAGGATAAAAATAAACGCAATAGAGCTAAGCACAGGAAAAGTCCTAGAGGAAAACTCAGTCTGCTTTCCAACAGACACTGGGAGACGCATTCAAGTTGCTTACCAAGAAGACAGTGAATGTTCCTCAGTGGCCGACAGGGCATAAAATTAACTTTTTTGTCCACCAGCCACTGTGGGAAGTAGATTTTAAAACTCTACCAGCCACTCAGATTTTGTACCAGCCAAAATACTTTTTGCATACTAACATTACACCATCAAAACACAAAAAAACAGATGAGCATGCTTTGTAATGTTTCTAAAAACAAATGCATTACTAGTAAGAAGTAATGTGGTATATTGTTTAATTTCATATTTTGTGACCTGAGTCTTTTAACCAAAATATCACAGGGCCTGTGTAGCTCAGTTGGTAGAGCATGGCGCTTGCAACGCAAGGGTTGTGGGTTCGATTCCCACGGGGGGCCAGTATGAAAAAAATCTTTGACATCTTACTTGGCCGCCAATGTCAAAACCTACCCGCATTTGGCAGGTTGCCAGTGTTAATTTTAGGCCCTGGTGGCCGAGTCTACTTGAAACTATATGGCAAGACTTGAAAATGGCTGTCTAGCAATGATCAACAACCAACTTGACAGAGCTTGAAGAATTTTACAAAGCATAATGTGCAAATATTGTACAATCCAGGTGTGCAAAGCTCTTAGAGACTTACCCAGAAAGACTCACAGCTGTAATCGCTGCCCAAGGTGATTCTAACATGCATTGACTCAGGGGTGTGAATACTGATGTTAATTTAGGTATTTCTGTATTTTATGTTCAATACATTTGCACAAAAAATAAAAAAATGTAAACATGTTTTCACTTTGCCATTACGGGGTATTTTGTGTAGATGGATGAGAAAAATATATATTTAATACATTTTGAATTCAGGTTGTAACAACAAAATGTGGAATAAGTCAATTGGTTTGTATACTTTCTGTAGACCGTGTTCTAATACTAGAGTGACTCAGTCATCATTTACATTTTAGTCATTTAGCAGACGCTCTTATCCAGAGCGACTTACATGAGCAATTAGGGTTAAGTGCCTTGCTCAAGGGCACATCGACAGATTTTTCATCTAGTCGGCTCGGGGATTAGAACCAGCGACCTTTCGGTTACTGGCACAACGCTCTTAACCACTAAGCTACCTGCCGCCCATTCGCTATGGGAGCCCCATGCCATGAATTTTATATGAGATGGTCTAGTTTTTTATTTTGGTGGTTGTTAATGCTCAAAGATGATCTATGAAATATACTGTACATCTCCATACTTTACATCCGGTTTTAGTCGTTTCACATCACAGCAGTACTAGGTTTCCATCCAAATGGAGACAGATTTTCATGTGAATATTCTAAAATATGCATTAAAAACAATATGCGCATTTTCCCGCCAGAGATGTTACCATCAAACAGCCTTTTTGTGGATAAAAGGCTGTGCGTGATGACGTAGTGCACATAACAGCCCCCCCACCAAATAAACAAGTTATACTTTTCCAGCCCAGTGTGCAGGGGCTTCTTTAAACAATTGCATTCAACATTTCCTATACACACTGTGCCTGCAAAGCAAATAAGCAATCCCTTAATGGTGCAAGAGCGTACGTGCACTTCAGTTTCACTTTGAAGCTTTCCCAGTACCACTAGTACCAGCAGCAGTACCACTAGTACCAGCAGCAGTACCACTAGCACCAGCAGCAGTACCACTAGCACCAGCAGCAGTACCACTAGTACCAGCAGCAGTACCACTAGTACCAGCAGCAGTACCACTAGCACCAGCAGCAGTACCACTAGTACCAGCAGCAGTACCACTAGTACCAGCAGCAGTACCACTAGCACCAGCAGCAGTACCACTAGCACCAGCAGCAGTACCACTAGCACCAGCAGCAGTACCACTAGCACCAGCAGCACCACTAGCACCAGCAGCAGTACCACTAGCACCAGCAGCAGTACCAGCAGCAGTACCACTAGCACCAGCAGCAGTACCACTAGCACCAGCAGCAGTACCACTAGTACCAGCAGCAGTACCACTAGCACCAGCAGCAGTACCACTAGTACCAGCAGCAGTACCACTAGCACCAGCAGCAGTACCACTAGTACCAGCAGCAGTACCACTAGCACCAGCAGCAGTACCACTAGTACCAGCAGCAGTACCAGCAGCAGTACCACTAGCACCAGCAGCAGTACCACTAGCACCAGCAGCAGTACCACTAGCACCAGCAGCAGTACCACTAGCACCAGCAGCAGTACCACTAGCACCAGCAGCAGTACCAGCAGCAGTACCAGCAGCACCAGCAGCAGTACCAGCAGCAGTACCACTAGTACCAGCAGCAGTACCACTAGTACCAGCAGCAGTACCACTAGCACCAGCAGCAGTACCACTAGCACCAGCAGCAGTACCACTAGCACCAGCAGCAGTACCACTAGCACCAGCAGCAGTACCACTAGCACCAGCAGCAGTACCACTAGTACCAGCAGCAGTACCACTAGCACCAGCAGCAGTACCACTAGCACCAGCAGCAGTACCACTAGTACCAGCAGCAGTACCACTAGTACCAGCAGCAGTACCAGCAGCAGTACCAGCAGCAGTACCAGCAGCAGTACCACTAGTACCAGCAGCAGTACCACTAGTACCAGCAGCAGTACCACTAGTACCAGCAGCAGTACCACTAGCACCAGCAACAGTACCACTAGCACCAGCAGCAGTACCACTAGCACCAGAAGCAGTACCACTAGCACCAGCAGCAGTACCACTAGCACCAGCAGCAGTACCACTAGCACCAGCAGCAGTACCACTAGTACCAGCAGCAGTACCACTAGTACCAGCAGTACCACTAGCACCAGCAGCAGTACCACTAGTACCAGCAGCAGTACCACTAGCACCAGCAGCAGTACCACTAGTACCAGCAGCAGTACCAGCACCAGCTGTACCCGTACCACCCGTACCGCCAGTACCGGTGACTCACCTCTTCATAGTTCTTGGCCTCCACTCCGTGTTTCATGTCCAGATTAACCAGCTGGTCAGGGATCCTCCCAGTTCCTGGGTGACAGAACAAACACATGATTTACTACATTTACAAGGCATTGGGATGGCTTTACTCAGCTTATTCAATAACAGCAAGCAATGACACAAGTTGGAAGGACTCCTTCCAGTCACATGGAGTGCATTTGGCAGGTCACAATGTTTTGTTTCATTCAGATAGAAATATTCTAATGTAGAACAAACACTGTTAGCATTTCTATCTGCAACGTTTAACAACACTTGGGTAGTGAATGTGGTCCTGCTATAAACCTGTACCGTCCCAACTTATCCCCTGCTGCTTCGTTCACTTATTGGTTGCAGACTGACTGGCCTCCATTAAGTGTTTAAACAGAGGAGTGTTCTCAGAACCCTGACCCAAATCTTGCATGTGCTGGCCAGCTATAGCCTGAAATCCAGAACCTGTTGTACTTTGTGTCATGCTTATCAGTGGAAAGCTAACTCAAACCCAGGCTAATCTGTCAACAAATGACTACTTGAGGAGTAATGCAGTTAGGCTATAAATTGCATTGAACAATGCCTGCTCCTTCCAAACATCTAGGTTAAGGATTACCATCATTAAGTACCACAAAATAAATACTATGCACTTTGACTTACCCATGGGTGACTTGCTCTCAAAGCACACTTCAAACATGTCATAATCCTCTGTTGTGAAGGCAAACTTCCCTTTCGTTGCATCTTCCTTTGAGTAGAGGGTGTGTCCCGACGAGTCTGTGATCTAAACACAGGTGATAATACAATAACATAAACAACAACAACAACAACAACCTGCCCGCTTGACCCTATCCCCTCCTCTCTTCTCCAGACCATTTCCAGAGACCTTCTCCCTTACCTCACCTCGCTCATCAACTCATCCTTGACCGCTGGCCATGTCCCTTCCGTCTTCAAGAGAGCGAGAGTTGCACCCCTCCTCAAAAAACCTACACTCGATCCCTCCGATGTCAACAACTACAGACCAGTATCCCTTCTTTATTTTATCTCCAAAACTCTTGAGCGTGCCGTCTTTAGCCAACTCTCCTGCTAGCTCTCTCAGAATTACCACCTTGATCCAAACCAGTCAGGATTCAAGAATGGTCATTCAACTGAGACTTCTCTTCTCTGTGTCACGGAGCCTCTCCGCACTGCTAAAGCTAACTCTCTCCCCTCTGCTCTTATCCTTCTAGACCTACAGTGGGGGAAAAAAGTATTTAGTCAGCCACCAATTGTGCAAGTTCTCCCACTTAAAAAGATGAGAGAGGCCTGTAATTTTCATCATAGGTACATGTCAACTATGACAGACAAAATGAGGGAAAAAAATCCAGAAAATCACATTGTAGGATTTTTAATGAATTTATTTGCAAATTATGGTGGAAAATAAGTATTTGGTCAATAACAAAAGTTTCTCAATACTTTGTTATATACCCTTTGTTGGCAATGACACAGGTCAAACGTTTTCTGTAAGTCTTCACAAGGTTTTCACACACTGTTGCTGGTATTTTGGCCCATTCCTCCATGCAGATCTCCTCTAGAGCAGTGATGTTTTGGGGCTGTCGCTGGGCAACACTGACTTTCAATTCCCTCCAAAGATTTTCTATGGGGTTGAGATCTGGAGACTGGCTAGGCCACTCCAGGACCTTGAAATGCTTCTTACGAAGCCACTCCTTCGTTGCCCGGGCGGTGTGTTTGGGATCATTGTCATGCTGAAAGACCCAGCCACGTTTCATCTTCAATGCCCTTGCTGATGGAAGGAGGTTTTCACTCAAAATCTCACGATACATGGCCCCATTCATTCTTTCCTTTACACGGATCAGTCGTCCTGGTCCCTTTGCAGAAAAACAGCCCCAAAGCATGATGTTTCCACCCCCATGCTTCACAGTAGGTATGGTGTTCTTTGGATGCAACTCAGCATTCTTTGTCCTCCAAACACGACGAGTTGAGTTTTTACCAAAAAGTTCTATTTTGGTTTCATCTGACCATATGACATTCTCCCAATCATCTTCTGGATCATCCAAATGCACTCTAGCAAACTTCAGACGGGCCTGGACATGTACTTGCTTAAGCAGGGGGACACGATTTGAGTCCCTGGCGGCGTAGTGTGTTACTGATGGTAGGCTTTGTTACTTTGGTCCCAGCTCTCTGCAGGTCATTCACTAGGTCCCCCCGTGTGGTTCTGGGATTTTTGCTCACTGTTCTTGTGATCATTTTGACCCCACGGGGTGAGATCTTGCGTGGAGCCCCAGATCGAGGGAGATTATCAGTGGTCTTGTATGTCTTCCATTTCCTAATAATTGCTCCCACAGTTGATTTCTTCAAACCAAGCTGCTTACCTATTGCAGATTCAGTCTTCCCAGCCTGGTGCAGGTCTACAATTTTGTTTCTGGTGTCCTTTGACAGCTCTTTGGTCTTGGCCATAGTGGAGTTTGGAGTGTGACTGTTTGAGGTTGTGGACAGGTGTCTTTTATACTGATAACAAGTTCAAACAGGTGCCATTAATACAGGTAACGAGTGGAGGACAGAGGAGCCTCTTAAATAAGAAGTTACAGGTCTGTGAGAGCCAGAAATCTTGCTTGTTTGTAGGTGACCAAATACTTATTTTCCACCATAATTTGCAAATAAATTCATTAAAAATCCTACAATGTGATTTTCTGGAAAGGAAATTCTCAATTTGTCTGTCGTAGTTGACGTGTACCTATGATGAAAATTACAGGTGTCGTATCGGATGAGTGGTGGCAATTATTGCTGATGAACAAAAGGAGTCTGCTCATACTGAACGTTGATCATAAGGTTTATTCAGATCAGAAGCTTCAGCATGAGTGACAGGTGACATGACACCCGGAGAGCGACGCCTCAGAATGGCTGCTCTGCCTTCTCCTTCGTTTTTCCCCCTATTTATAAACAATGCAAAAAGATGCTCCCTCTTCTGGCCAATCCCCAGTCTCCCCTGTCTACAACACACTTCCGGTCTGTTGTATGTGACGTTACACCTAAAACATTCCCTCTTGATACTAACATAAACAACATTCCATTTCTTCATGAAAAACATTTAACACCATCATAATCTTAATACACTACACAGGCCTCTCATCTTTTTAAGTGGGAGAACTTGCACAATTGGTGGCTGACTAAATACTTGTTTTCCCCCACTGTATCCGCTGCCTTTGATACTGTGAACCATCAGATCCTCTTCTCCACCCTCTCGGAGTTGGGCATCTCCGGCGCTGCTCACTCTTGGATTGCGTCCTACCTGACAAGTCGCTCCTACCAGGTGGCGTGGCGAGAATCTGTCTCCGCACCATGTGCTCTCACCACTGGTGTACCCCAGGGCTCAGTGCTAGGCCCTCTCCTATTCTCTCTATACACCAAGTCACTTGGCTCTGTCATATCCTCACATGGTCTCTCCTATCATTGCTACGCA
Organism: Coregonus clupeaformis; assembly: GCF_020615455.1. Classification (NCBI taxonomy): domain Eukaryota; kingdom Metazoa; phylum Chordata; class Actinopteri; order Salmoniformes; family Salmonidae; genus Coregonus; species Coregonus clupeaformis. The sequence goes on along the minus strand of NW_025533524.1, from coordinate 353,588 downwards.
GACAACACACAATTAATGTTCTTCTTCTTCTGATAACCAGGTGGCGAATCGCATCTCTGCATGTCTGGCAGACATATCAGTGTGGATGTCGGATCACCACCTCAAGCTGAACCTCGGCAAGACGGCGCTGCTCTTCCTCCCGGGGAAGGACTGCCCGCTCCATGATCTCGCCATCACGGTTGACAACTCCATTGTGTCCTCCTCCCAGAGTGCAAAGAACCTTGGCGTGACCCTGGACAACACCCTGTCATTCTCCACTAACATCAAAGCGGTGAACCGATCCTGCAGGTTCATACTCTTCAACATTCGCAGAGTACGACCCTGCCTTACACAGGAAGCGGCACAGGTCCTAATCCAGGCACTTGTCATCTCCCGTCTGGATTACTGCAACTTGCTGTTGGCTGGGCTCCCTGCCTGTGCCATTAAACCCCTACAACTCATCCAGAATGCCGCAGCCCGTCTGGTGTTCAACCTTCCCAAGTTCTCTCACGTCACCCCGCTCCTCCGCACACTCCACTGGCTTCCAGTTGAGGCTCGCATCTACTACAAGACCATGGTGCTTGCCTACGGAGCTGTGAGGGGAACGGCACCTCCTTACCTTCAGGCTCTGATCAGACCCTACACCCAAACGAGGGCACTACGTTCATCCACCTCTGGCCTGCTAGCCCCCCTACCTCTACGGAAGCACAGTTCCCGCTCAGCCCAATCAAAACTGTTCGCTGCTCTGGCACCCCAATGGTGGAACAAGCTCCCCCACGACGCCAGGACAGCGGAGTCACTCACCACCTTCCGGAGACATTTGAAACCCTCCCTCTTTAAGGAATACCTGGAATAGTATCAAGTAATCCTTCTTCCCCCACAAAATGTTTTTTTTTTTTTTTTTAAGGAGGTTGTCCCACTGGCTATCATTAGTTGAATGCACCAATTTGTAAGTCGCTCTGGATAAGATCTTCTGCTACAGTGAGGGAAAAAAGTATTTGATCCCCTGCTGATTTTGTAAGTTTGCCCACTGACAAATAAATGATCAGTCTATAATTTTAAATGGTAGGTTTATTTGAACAGTGAGAGACAGAATAACAACAAAAACATCCAGATAAACGCATGTCAGAAATGTTATAAATTGATTTGCATTTTAATGAGGGAAATAACTATTTGACCCCCTCTCAATCAGAAAGATTTCTGGCTCCCAGGTGTCTTTTATACAGGTAACGAGCTGAGATTAGGAGCACACTCTTAAAGGGAGTGCTCCTAATCTCAGCTTGTTACCTGTATAAAAGACACCTGTCCACAGAAGCAATCAATCAATCAGATTCCAAATTCTCCACCATGGCCAAGACCAAAGAGTTCTCCAAGGCTGTCAGGGACAAGATTGTAGACCTACACAAGGCTGGAATGGGCTACAAGACCATCGCCAAGCAGCTTGGTGAGAAGGTGACAACAGTTGGTGCGATTATTCGCAAATGGAAGAAACACAAAAGGACTGTCAATCTCCCTCGGCCTGGGGCTCCATGCAAGATCTCACCTCGTGGAGTTGCAATGATCATGAGAACGGTGAGGAATCAGCCCAGAACTACACGGGAGGATCTTGTCAATGATCTCAAGGCAGCTGGGAACATAGTCACCAAGAAAACAATTGGTAACACACTACGGCGTGAAGGACTGAAATCCTGCAGTGCACGCAAGGTCCCCCTGCTCAAGAAAGCACATATACAGGCCCGTCTGAAGTTTGCCAATGAACATCTGAATGATTCAGAGGAGAACTGGGTGAAAGTGTTGTGGTCAGATGAGACCAAAATGGAGCTCTTTGGCATCAACTCAACTCGCCGTGTTTGGAGGAGGAGGAATGCTGCCTATGACCCCAAGAACACCATCCCCACCGTCAAACATGGAGGTGGAAACATTATGCTTTGGGGGTGTTTTTCTGCTAAGGGGACAGGACAACTTCACCGCATCAAAAGGGATGATGGACGGGGCCATGTACCGTCAAATCTTGGGTGAGAACCTCCTCCCCTCAGCCAGGGCATTGAAAATGAGTCGTGGATGGGTATTCCAGCATGACAATGACCCAAAACACACGGCCAAGGCAACAAAGGAGTGGCTCAAGAAGAAGCACATTAAGGTCCTGGAGTGGCCTAGCCAGTCTCCAAACCTTAATCCCATAGAAAATCTGTGGAGGGAGCTGAAGGTTCGAGTTGCCAAACGTCAGCCTCAAAACCTTAATGACTTGGAAAAGATCTGCAAAGAGGAGTGGGACAAAATCCCTCCTGAGATGTGTGCAAACCTGGTGGCCAACTACAAGAAACGTCTGACCTCTGATTGCCAACAAGGGTTTTGCCACCAAGTACTAAGTCATGTTTAGCAGAGGGGTCAAATACTTATTTCCCTCATTAAAATGCAAATCAATTTATAAAAATTTTGACATGCGTTTTTCTGGATTTTGTTGTTGTTATTCTGTCTCTCACTGTTCAAATAAACCTACCATTTAAAATTATAGACTGATCATGTCTTTGTCAGTGGGCAAACGTACAAAATCAGCAGGGGATCAAATACTTTTTGCCCTCACTGTAAATTATGTAAATGTAAATAAAGGCAGAAAATACAACACGTGTATTGACAGCTGGTGTTAGACAGTTGCAATAGGCAATGTTTACCCAGTGGCGTGTAATCTAAACTCTCTCTCACACAAAATCAGCTAACTTTGTCAATGTAGGCAAATTATAGACTTGTATGATTATGATTTGTATGAGTTGTCAAGTCTTATTATAACCTTGCATCCACATTGTTGACATCATCCTCATGAGCTAACTAGTAGCTACACGTTTCACAGAGTGAATGGGGGAGTTAAGACTGACGTGTAACATCCTGAATGAGTTTTCACCAACTCAACTGAAACTAAACATTGAAATAACAAAATAGTTAACTAGCGACACACTAGCCATGATCTGCAAGTTTAAATACCTTTACGTATTTAATACTATACACACTTCGTTTGAGAAAATGTACAATTCTGCTCTTTCTATCAAAACAATTTAAAAGCGCAAGAACCAGGAAGGATCTGTCACAGGCCCAACCACGCTAACGTTAGCTAGGACGCTAACGGCAACTAGGACGCTAACAGCAGCTAGGACGCTAACGGCAACTAGGACGCTAACGGCAACTAGGACGCTAACAGCAGCTGTCAACAAGACGTTTAGCTAGTTAGCTGTTATGGATAGCAATTTATATGGATAACTCGCTACGTTAGCATTTCCACGTAAACTGCGTTTGGGCATTCACTGTTAACAGCTAGTTAGGTTAGCTTACCCGTCAGTACCGTAACGCCAGCAGCATCAAACTCACCTTCAGGTTGGTTTTTGTGTTGGACTGCTCGCTGATTTCATACTCCCCCGTGACTAGCACGTCTTTGTGGATCTCTTCCCGTAAACATTTCCTTGAATTTACCGGTAAAAAGAAAGAAATTGACAATACCGATTCAATGAGAACCGGTAAAAGCAGTAGAGCAGCGAACCGAGCCATGGCTACTAGCCGAAACAAACATGCGCTACTGGCTAAAGGACTCGCTCTACGTCTCGGATGTCTCCATAGCGCCGCAGCTGTAAAGGCGGTCTACTGACGTTTGGTCTGGTGGATTGGTGTTTCCACTAGTTACCACAGCCAGGCTTCTACTGACGTTTGGTCTGGTGGATTGGTGTTTCCACTAGTTACCACAGCCAGGCTTCTACTGACGTTTGGTCTGGTGGATTGGGGTTTCCACTAGTTACCACAGCCAGGCTTCTACTGACGTTTGGTCTGTGTGAGGGAGGTGGATTGAGGTTTCCACTAGTTAACACAGCCACAAAGTCAAAATTGGCTACATCCTAAAAATTCATGAAAAACATTTGCTTTTCTTTCTTAATTCAAGGATCGAGTTATGCATAAGGTTAGCAGTGTGTTTAAGGTTAGGGTTAATAGATAAATGGTTTATGACTTTGTGACTGTGGTAACTAGATAGATAGATAGATAGATAGATAGATAGATAGATAGATAGATAGATAGATAGATAGATAGATAGATAGATAGATAGATAGATAGATAGATAGATAGATAGATAGAGACCTAACCAGACAGTACAGTAAGTGTTTAAACCTCAACAGCATTATGTAACAGGCCATATCACATTCACAGTTACTGGGGTATTCTGAAGATCCCCAAAGCTATTATTTTCTTGTCAGCAGCAGCTCAGGGATTACCCATTTAGGTTTGATGGACCTTATTCGGTTTCCAAGGAAACCTCCCCTTCCAGATCCCCTCGAGAGAACACAACACTCCACTCAGGTTGCTTCTCAAATGGCACCCTATACCCTATTCAGTGCACTACTCCCGCTTGGTACGTCAAACAACCCCTCTGAATATGTCACTCTCCCTGCCAGTTTTCTGAAGTGCCATTAACCGAATGTTTGATGTTATTTAACCTCTATTTATCTAGGTTAGTCTCACTGAATGAGATCAAATCTATTACCACAAGATATCGGGATTGGGGTCAATTCTATTTCAATTCCAGACTATTCAGAAAGTAAACCAAATTCCAATTCCAATTCCAAAATTGTCATAATTGAAGAAAGTGGGAATTTCAGTGTACTTCCTGAATTGACTGGAATTGACCCCGATCCTTAAAAAAGGCTCATGAACAGCTTCTACCCACAAGCCATGAGACTGCTAAATAGTTAACCAAAAAGCCACCCGGATTATCTGCATTCACCCTTTTTGCACTAACTCTTCTTTGACTCTATTTACACACACTGGACTACCCACACACTCACACATACCTAGACTGACACTCCAACATACATACACACACACATACACACACACACACACACACACACACTCACACATAACACGTACACACAGGCACACTGTCGCCACACACACACTTCCAAACTCATCACATACGCTGCTGCTACTGTCTATTACCTAACCTGTTGCCTAGTCACTTTACCCTTACCTATATGTACAGTACATATCTACCTTAATTACCTCGTGCCCCTGCACATGGGCTCAGTACTGCTACCCCGTGTATATAGCCAAGCTATCATTGCTCATTGTGTATTTATTCCTCGTGTTACACATTTATTTCTATTATTACTTTTAAATTGTTTTATTCTATTCTGCGTTGTTGGGAAGGGCCCGTAAATAAGCATTTCACTGTTAGTCTAAACCTGTTGTTTACCAAGCATGTGACAATTAAAATTTGATTTGATTTGATTCTGCTGGCAAAATGCTCTGTACATTTAAATTTAACACATGAAGTACATGAAACTGACCTCTCATTTCCACCTGAGCCATAGATAAAGCTACTGACCTGCCTCTATAGAGCCATAGATAAAGCTACTGACCTGCCTCTATAGAGCCATAGATAAAGCTACTGACCTGCCTCTATAGAGCCATAGATAAAGCTACTGACCTGCCTCTATAGAGCCATAGATAAAGCTACTGACCTGCCTCTATAGAGCCATAGATAAAGCTACTGACCTGCCTCTATAGAGCCATAGATAAAGCTACTGACCTGCCTCTATAGAGCCATAGATAAAGCTACTGACCTGCCTCTATAGAGCCATAGATAAAGCTACTGACCTGCCTCTATAGAGCCATAGATAAAGCTACTGACCTGCCTCTATAGAGCCATAGATAAAGCTACTGACCTGCCTCTATAGAGCCATAGATAAAGCTACTGACCTGCCTCTATAGAGCCATAGATAAAGCTACTGACCTGCCTCTATAGAGCCATAGATAAAGCTACTGACCTGCCTCTATAGAGCCATAGATAAAGCTACTGACCTGCCTCTATAGAGCCATAGATAAAGCTATAGAAACACTATATGGCCCTGGTCTTCACCTGGGAGCGATAATTAGGGTAATTGACCTGCTATGACCTGTTATGGCCTGTTATGGCCTGTTATGGCCTATTATGACCTGTTATGACCTGTAATGGCCTATTATGACCTGTTATGACCTGTTATGACCTGTTATGACCTGTCATGACCTGTTACGACCTGTTACGACCTGTTATGACCTGTTATGACCTGTTATGACCTGTCATGACCTCTTACGACCTGTTACGACCTGTCACGACCTGTCACGATCTGTTACGACCTGGTATGACCTGTTACGACCTGTTATGACCTGTTACGACCTGATATGACCTGTTACGACCTGTTACGACCTGTTATGACCTGTTATGACCTCTCTAATCACTGGTTCCATGGCCAACGTCATAATCCAGGCCAGATGTTGAGGATTATGACTTCTCTCACGTTTCAAGTTGTATTAGTCGTATGTATGGGATACGGAGGGTATATATCTTCCAAGGAAATGCTTACTGGCAGGTTCCTTCTCAACAATGCAACAACAATAAGAAATAAAAGATGAGAATATGAACATAAAGTAAATGGCAGTAGAATAGAATAGACATTTTAGCATCAGTATAGCAGTTTAGCATCAGTATAGCAGTTTAGCATCAGTATAGCATTTTAGCATCAGTATAGCAGTTTAGCATCAGTATAGCAGTTTAGCATCAGTATAGCAGTTTAGCATCAGTATAGCAGTTTAGCATCAGTATAGCAGTTTAGCATCAGTATAGCAGTTTAGCATCAGTATAGCAGTTTAGCATCAGTATAGCAGTTTAGCATCAGTATAGCAGTTTAGCATCAGTATAGCAGTTTAGCATCAGTATAGCAGTTTAGCATCAGTATAGCAGTTTAGCATCAGTATAGCAGTTTAGCATCAGTATAGCAGTTTAGCGTCAGTATAGCAGTTTAGCGTCAGTATAGCAGTTTAGCGTGGTCCTCTGTAGCTCAATTGGTAGAGCACGGCGCTTGTAACGCCAGGGTAGTGGGTTCGATCCCCGGGACCACCCATACGTAAAAATGTATGCACACATGACTGTAAGTCGCTTTGGATAAAAGCGTCTGCTAAATGGCATATTATTATTATTATTATTATTATTATTATAATACAGGAAGGCACAATCTATAGTCCAATATTTACACGTGTATTGGGGGAGGGGAGATGGGGGGTAAGTGTATAAACTGAGCAGTAGAATAAGAGTCTGGTAGCAGCAGTTGTGATGTGTGTGTAGCATGAATGTATGTATGTGTATGTCTGTGTGGGTTGTGCATGAGTGAGTGCATGTGTGCTAAGGTGCAGAGAATCAGTGCAGGTGGTCAGTCCAGTTCAAGTGTTCAGCAGTTTGATGGCTTGTAGATAGAAACTGCCTCTGAGCCTGTTGGTGTCACACCTCATGCTCCGATACCATCTGCCCAACGGTAAGGGAGAGACCTTGAAGTCGAGTTTGAAGGGAACAATAGTGTTGAATGCTGAACTGTAGTAAATGAACATCATTCTCACATACACTGAGTGTACCAGGTGAATCCATGTGAAAGCTATGATCCTTTATTGATGTCATATGTTAAATCCACTTCAATCAGTGTAGATGAAGGGGAGGAGATGGGTTAAAGAAGGATTTTTAAGCCTTGAGACAATTGAGACATGGATTGTGTATGTGTGCCATTCAGATGGTGAATGGGTAAGACAAAATATTTAAGTGCCTTTGAACGGGGTATGGTAGTAGGTGCCAGGCACACCAGTTTGAGCAAAGCACCCCCACAGCATGATGCTGCCACCCCCGTGCTTCACGGTTGGGATGGTGTTCTTCGGCTTGCAAGCACCCCCTTTTTCCTCCAAACATAACGATGGTCATTATGGCCAAACAGTTATATTTTTGTTTCATCAGACCAGAGGACATTTCTCCAAAAAGTACGATCTTTGTCCTCATGTGCAGTTGCAAACCGCAGTCTGGCTTTTTTATGGCGGTTTTGGAGCAGTGGCTTCTTCATTGCTGAGCGGCCTTTCAGGTTATGTCGATATAGGACTTGTTTTACTGTGGCTATAGATACTTTTGTACCTGTTTCCTCCAGCATCTTCACAAGGTCCTTTGCTGTTGTTCTGTGATTGATTTGCACTTTTCGAACCAAAGTACGTTAATCTCTAGGAGACAGAATGCGTCTCCTTCCTGAGCGGTATGACGGCTGCGTGGTCCCATGGTGTTTATACTTGCGTACTATTGTTTGTACAGATGAACGTGGTACCTTCAGGCGTTTGGAAATTCCTCCCAAGGATGAACCAGACTTGTGGAGGTCTACAATTCTTTTTCTGAGGTCTTGGCTGATTTATTTGGATTTTCCCATGATGTCAAGCAAAGAGGCACTGAGTTTGAAGGTAGGCCTTGAAATACATCCACAGGTACACCTCCAATTGACTCAAATGATGTCAATTAGCCTATCAGAAACTTCTAAAGCCATGACATCATTTTCTGGAATTTTCCAAGCTGTTTAAAGGCACAGTCAACTTAGTGTATGTAAACTTCTGACCCACTTGAATTGTGATACAGTGAATCATAAGTTAAATAATTTGTCTGTAAACAATTGTTGGAAAAATTATTTGTGTCATACACAAAGTAGATGTCCTAACCGACTTGCCAAAACTATAGTTTGTTAACAAGAATTTTGTGGAGTGGTTGAAAAACGAGTTTTAATGACTCCAACCTAAGT